>NC_071389.1:68354615-68657645 GCF_022682495.2 Desmodus rotundus | reverse complement strand
AGAGAAACATCAATTCATTACCTTGTGCATGGTCCCCGACCAGGGACCCAACCACAGCCCAGGTGTGTGCCCAGACAGGGGATCAAACTAGCAACTTTCGCTTTGCAGGATGACACCCAACCCACTGAGCCACACCGGTCAGGCAAAGATGTCTTTATTTTTAAGAGAAGTATAATGAAGTATAGGAATTACCCATCATGATCTCTATAATTTATTTGAAATGCTTTAGCAAAAAATATAGAAAAATAAATATGGTAAAAATTAATAATTGTTAAATTAAAATGACTGATCATTGTTGGTTTATTATACTGTCTTCTCTGCTTTTCTCATATTTGAAATACCTACTAGTAAAAAGTAAAACAAATACACCCAATATTTATTAATTGCCTTTTACATTCTAGGTTCTGTGTTATGGGCTTGTGAATATCAGCAGATAGAATAAATCAAAATCACACTATAGTACAGAAAGAGAGGCAATAAATAGTAAAGGAAATTTAAAAAGGTGAAAGATTTATACGATCTGAAGAGAAACCAGAGTATAATAGTGAAGGAAATAAAGAAGAACATACACATATGTGAGAGGACCTAAGTGCTATGAAAAACAGAGCAGGATTAGGAGGACTGGGAGTACAAAGATGGGGAGCAAGTACAATTTTCAGCATTGCAGTTAAAGTCAGCATCATTGAGAAGGAGACAGTTCAAGACTTGAAGGATAGGAGGGAATTTTTCATATGTATATGTCAAAGAGCATTTGAGACAGAGGAAACAAGTACAAAGGCCTGGGGACATCTGGTGTGTTCACACCTATAAATAGCAAAGAGGCCGATGTGAGTGAAGCAGAGTGAGCTGGAAGGGGGTGTAAGCTAAGCACAAGAATGATAAGAGGCCCCTGCAAGGAATTTGGCTTTTATGTGAATGAAATGGGGAGTCACCAGAATTTTTGATCAGAGGAATGACAACTGAATTTTGTTTTTAAAGGGTCACTATGACATCTGGGTTGAGAAGGATCAGTAGGGAGAATAAGGATGCAAGCAAGGAGACAAGTTAAGAGGCAACTGCAATATCCAAGTGACTGATGATGGTCTTAGAACCAGCATTGTGCAACTCAATGTAAAGTAAAACTGTCAGTGTTCTTAGAGAAAACACAGGGGCAAAACCACACTGCCTTGGCACAGGCAAAGCTTGGTGTTCTTAGGATACAAAGGAATCAGCCACAAATGAAAAAGCTAATAAATTTTACTTCATTGGAATTTAAAATCTCAGCTTACCAAAATATGTCATTAAGAAAGTAAAAGGACGCCCTGACCTGTGTGGCTCAGTGGTTTGGGCATCGTTCCACAAACCGGAAAGGTCACTGGTTCCATTGCCAGTCAGGGCACATGTTTGGGTTTTTCCTGGGTTGGGGTTCATGTGAGAGGCAACTCATCAATGTTTCTCTTGCACATCAATGTTTTACTCCTTCCCTTGCCCTCTCTTGAAAACTTAAAACAATAAAATTAAAAATAAAGTAAAAAGGCAAACTACAAACTGGGAGAAAATATTTATAGTATCTGTATCTGACAAGGGATTCATATTCGGAGTCCTGTAAGTCAACATCAAAACTATAAATATATGCAAAAAAATGTAAACCATTATTTCATAAACAAGATATTCAAATGGCTGATAAAACTTATGAAAATGTGCTTAACATCGTTTGTCATCAGAAAAATTCAAATTAAAACTGCAATGAATACCATGAATACCACTACAGAGCCACCAGAAGGACTAATATGTAGACTGGATGCCATAATTCCTTTTAAAGATGTACAGACCTTTAGTCCAGTAGTTCACAGGGGATTCAGGGGACTGAGGCGGCAAGCTGGTGAAGCAGCAGGGAGGCCAAGCCTGCCCCATTAATGTGTATTGGCAAGAAAGCGGAGTAACTGAAACTATCATACAGTCCTGGTCAAAAAAGGAAGAGAGGAAGCTCTATCAGGAAAGGGACTACATGTATTTCATTCATGAATATATCCTTAGTAACTAGTTCAATGCCTGGCACATGGTAGGCACTCAAAAAGAACAGAAGAGACAAAATGGCTGAGTTTGTCAGATGGGAAAGATAAGGCTGAGACATCTTTTTAGATGGATTAAGTTCTAATCCATGGGAAGATGGGATTTATGGGCAGAGGTCAGGGCGCAGGTAAGTAAATTTTTACTGCTTTACTGTGGGCCTCAGGGCTCCAGGGTTAGTGTCCAGTGTGTCTTGCTGCTTTGTCTCTAATCCTTCTATTTAGAGATGCTCAGACCTGCCCCTGTGTAGCTAGGTGAGGCCAGAACAGTTGCATAAGCCCCAATCACTCAAGCTCTTGATAGTGGGTTGAATCAAGTATAGACGATTCCTTTTAGCCTCAGAAGTTTCTTTATTGGAATGGTCCTAACAACAGAACCAATGAACAAATTTTGACACATCACCAGGGTATTCCCAACACATACTGAAAAAAAAAGTCAGATGCCAAATTTAAGAAGCAGATTTTTAAATGCCCACTCCACCCTTAGCTCCTGCTTACTGGTACTAGACCTTGTGACCCCTTACCTCTCACCTCACCTCTGCCACTACTGATCAGATGCAGGTTAACAGCTGCTCTAAACTAGGCTCATCAGATTCCCTTTCCCAGGAATGCGGGATGGGTGGTGGGGAGACCTTCGAGGACAGGGCACAAATTGAATGCACTATGTTTTGGGATAAGAAATGTTCTAAGTGCTATATAGAAGCTGGTCAATGATTTTCTGAGATGAAATTCCATTTAATATCATAAATTGACGTAGATCTAGGATGTTTATAGGCTATTTGATTCTTTAGATAAAATGATTTTCCCTTAGGATAAAACTTAGTGCATCCCAAAGAGGAGAATCCTTTAGGATAGCCATTTCCAAACTTTTTGGACCATCATTCATAGTAAGTAATGCATTTTACATTTCAACACATATACGCACAATCGAAGCGTAAGTTTCACAACACTGTTAATATGTGTGATATGCCCTCATATTTTCTGTTCTATTTTCTGTTTTAAAAATGCCACTCACAACACACCGAATTGATTTCCCAGCTCACTAAGGAGTTGTGTCCTAGAGTTTGAATAGGTATATGTCTTAGTTCGTTTGGGCTGCTATAACAAAATACCATAAACTGGGCAACTTATATATAATGTAAATTTATTTCTCACCATTCTGGCAGCTGGGAAGTCCCAAATCAAGGCACTGGAAGACTCAGTGTCCTTTCACAGTAACCTCACAAGGCGGAGGGCTAAGTGGTATTTCTTCTAAGGGCACTGATCCCAATCATGACCTCCTCACGTCCCACAGCCCCCTCCTCTGAATACCACCCCCTTGGGGCTTAGGATTTCAATACTGAATTGGCGGGGAGGGGGGGAGGGGGGACGGGGACACAAACATCCCATTCATTGCAGTGTAATAGGCAGGATAATAGTTCAGCAGATCTGTTTCCAACAAACTTAAGCTATAAAAAGAGAAGTACCCCAAAGATTAAATAAAATGAAAGAAATTAACCCAGTTTAATTGACAAAATGTTACATTATAATTCAAAAGAGAAGTAACAAAGCAATAAGAGCATGGAGAAAACATCTGCAACAAAGGAATCTAAGAAACCCCCAAACGACAGTTAAGATTAGACGCATCATGTCTAGTTTGAAAGGGATAAATATCATATTGACGGCCCTCAAAGGCTATTTATTATAACAGGCTATGGCATTCTGGTAAATGCTGAATGAACTAAAAATAGTAGTGAAAACTACCCAGTATTTAGCAAGACTCACAGAGTTCATGATGCCAGTATGAGTAAAACATAGTGGAGGTAAAACAAAACATTGAATCCCTGCCCCTCCACCTATAGAGCAGGAGACCAGAGGCCCTACTGAATGGGTCCCGATTTAGGAGTGGGGTTTTGGCTTCTTAAAGCCACAGTTCTGTGGCTTTGAGCAAGGGTTTGGAAGGGAGCTGGCCCTACCACATACTAGCCATGTGACCTTAACAAACTTCTCTAAACATCTACTTCCTCATGTGAATAACAGCAGTCACTGCATTGTGACTACATTGTGGTTCTCACAACTAAATGAAATAATGCATTAAAACATTTAGTAAAGTTCCTGGCATATAGTAAACATTCAGAAAGTAGCACTGGTATTTGTAAATCAGTCACAAAACAGACAGTGGAGTTTGGTGTCCAAGTGCAAATGTGATGGGAAGAAAGGGGCGAGCCAAGTAGGAAGCCAAGAGGGCCCAGGACTCAAGGATTCGGTGCCAAAGGGATGGCAGCTTCCATGAGCATCACAGTTTGAGGGAGAATTTCCCAGAAGAACAGAGGTTGCTGCTCTGGGAAGACAAAACAAGTCTCTCAGAACATTTGGTCCTGTCCAAAATGTTCAGTGCCTAAAGGTCCTTGGAATTTGGTCCTGCCCTAAATGTCCATGCCAAACAGTCCTTGATGTTTGGTCCTGTCCAAAATCCCCACACCTAAGAAAACATTTCTGGTTCAAATAGCCCATGTTTATTTCTACGTTGGGTTTACAGGGTGAATCAGAAAAAATACAATCATGTGTACTTGGTCCAATACTTGTGTTGTGGCTGTATTGCCAATAATAACCCTTCTTGCCCTGGTGGCCTAGCTAGTAATGGCCCATGGGGTTAGGCAGGTGAGTTGGGGTTCGAATCTTGCAGGAAAATAGGATTTATATGAACTATGGACCAAACGTTACCATGGACGTCTTGGACAGGATCAAATGCCTGCTGACCCCAAACAACAAATGTCCACAACAATTGAGTCCATGTTACTCCTGGTCTAGAGGTGTTCTTAATCACTGTATCATCCCATCTTAAGATTTTACTTGGGATATTACAAACAATAAAGTTGAACATACATAAAATATGTGTGAAGAAAACTAAAAAATAGACGTGAAATAATTCCACAATTAAATACAATATGTGCTTATGTTTCAGAGTTTTCACAGTCTAACAAAACTTGTCCTCTATTAAGGTCTTTCTAAAAACAATAAAAACAAGCTCATGCCCTGTTCTTTCACCTGCTCTGTTACTTTCCCTTCAAAAGAAAAATGTATCTTATTTACCTTAGAATCCACAGGCAGACAATGAAGGCTCAATAAATGTTTATTTAGTAAACCCAAAATGTCTCCCAAAAAACCATATTTCTGAATATAATACCTCAAAATGCAGTTATCACAGAAAGATATAAATGGATAAACAAATTATAGTATAGTCATACAATGGGATACTACTTAGCAATAAACAGTGACCACCATGCATGAAACAGGAATGAATCTCAACAGCATTATCAAAAAATCTAAAGAATGTATGATTCCATTCTTGAAAAAACAAAACTATAGAGACGGAAAACAAATCAGTAGTAGATGGGGATGGGGAAGGTGACTGATTACAAGGATGCGAGAAGAAAATTTGGGCTGATGGAAATGTTCTGCATCTTCATGTGGCGGTGGTTACGTATCTGTACACTTTGTCAAAATTCATAAATCTGTGTACATAAAAGGGCAAACTTTACTGTATATAAATTAGTCCGCAATAAACCTGACAAAAAAATAAAGGAAGACCTGAGTATCATGACATGTGCAACTCTGTGGTAGTTTATTTAACATATACCTATTAATTCTGGGATGACTATTAGAGTGTTTCACAGAAGTCATGAAAGCAATTTTCCTGTTATTAACAAAGTTTAAAACGTTTAGCTATAGCTCCTCAAAGATACAGATAACTGTAACTGCTCATTTGCTGTTGTTTTTGTGAAGCGCATGTTGTATAAGCCTGAAAAGGGGGTGAGAAATGAGATATGGGTCATAATTTGGAAGAATCGCATGGAGCTGAAAAGTGGAAAGGGGGCAAAACATGAGGTTTCCTGTATGAAAGGTGTTTAGTTTAACTATCTTTAAATATACATGATCTGAATGATAAAAATGTAATTTTACATTTTCAAGGTATATAAAACCAGTCTAGGAATTAGATGGCTGCTTACCTTTATGACCCATTTCCTTGTTTGATTATCTCTGTCACAGTTCATATCACTGATGGTCGTTATATGCTAACTTTTGTGTCTTCTCATTCATTCACTCAATTTTTCATTCATTTAATACTAATAAATGTTTAATGAATATCTCTATATACCAGATACTGGGGATGGAGAGGTGAGTAAAACACATGAGAGCCCTGCCCTTTACCTTACATTCTAATGACGAGTAAAACCAAAAATGTGGACAAATAGATACTTTAGGGTGATCATAAGCCTTATGAAAATAAAACAGGGTAATGGGGTATAGAATGCCTTTGGGGGTGGGCAAGATACTTTTTGGATAGATTGGTGAGATCTGAGGACATTTTCACTGACCACTGTGAGAAGTGAATAATGAATGAGAAGGCGTCAGCTACGAGAAGAGATCTGTCAGAAGAGTATTCCAGGCAGCACCGAGAACAGAGAGCAAAGGCCTGAGACAGAAATGCGGCTGCTCTGTTTCCTCTCTGCCCCCTCCCAGACAGGCAGCAAGGAGTGTTGCCCTGCCCGGGTGAATACCTAAGGCCCTGCCGCTTTACAACCTACCAGCTGCGTCCAGACAAAGAAACACGGCCCAAATGAAAGAACAGAGTAAAGCCTCAGAAAGAGAACTGAGCGAGGAGGAGATCACCAACTTATCTGATGGAGAATTTAAAGCCAGGGTAATCAAAATGCTCAGAGATCTGATTGAGCTTGGTGGAAAAATGAAAAAACAAATGAAGGATACCCAAAGTGAAATAAAGCAAAATATTCAGGGAACCAACAGTGACAGGGAGGAAACCAGGACTCAAAGCAACAATTTGGAACAAAAGGAAAAAGAAGCATACATCCAGATCAACATGAAGAGACAAGAAATCAAAAAAGTGAAGAGACTCTTACAAACCTCTCAGACAACCTGAAACGTTCCAATATCTGAATTTTAGGGGTGCCAGAAGGAGAACAACAACAGCAAGAAACTGAAAACTTATTTGAACAAATAATGAAGGAAAACTTCCCCAATCTGGCAAAGGAAATGGACTTCCAGGAAGTCCAGGAAGCCCAGAGAGTCCCAAAGCAGCTGGACCCAAAGAGAAACTCACCAAGACACATCATCATTAAATTACCCATGATTAAAGATAAAGAGAAAATCCTAAGAGAAGCAAGGGGAAAGGAGAGAGCCTACAAAGGAGTGCCCACTAGAATATCAGCTGATTTCTCAAAAGAAACCTTGCAGGCAAGAAGGGGCTGGAAAGAAGTATTCCAAGTCATGAAAGGCAAGGACCTACATCCAAGATTACTCTATCCAGCAAAGCCTTCATTTAAAAAGGAAGGGCAGATAAAGTGCTTCCCAGATATGGTCAAGTTAAAGGAGTTCATCATCACTAAGCCATTGTTATATGAAATGTTAAAGGGATTTATCTAAGAAAAAGAAGATCAAAACTATGAACAGTAAAATGACAACAAACTCACAACTATCAACAAATGAACCTAAAAGAAAAAACAATGAAAATGAAAACAAAAACTAAGCAAACAACCAGAACAGGAACAGAATCAGAGAAATGGACATCACACAGGATTTCAGTGGGGAGGGGGAAGGGAGGAATAGGGGGGGAAGGTACAGGGAAGAAGAAACATAATTGGAAGGCATAAAATAGATGGGGAGAGATAAAAAAAATGGTATAGGAAACAGAGAACTCAAAGAACTTGTATGTACAACCCATGGACTTGAACTAAGGTGGGGAGAATGCTGAACTAAGGCGGGGGCAGGGTGGAGGGGGGATAAAGAAAAAATTGGGAAAACTGTAATAGCATAATCAATAAAAAATACAATCAAATCTTTAAAAAAATGCATTTGTCATTAAATGAGGGCTGTGGTCAGAATGCAGTGAACAAGGTGAGGGCGTTAGGGGACAAGCACGGAAAGCAATGGGGGTCACAAAGGGCTTGTAAAGGCGCTTCCGTTTTATTCTAATGGAAATGGGAAATTATCAGAGGGTTGTGATTTTCCTTTAAAAAGTACCTCTGGCTTGTCGAGTGGTGCACAGGGAGATAAACTGAGGGAACAGTCAGATGGTCATTGCAGTCATCCAGGCAAGAGACGAGGGCGGCATGGACCAAGGTGGTAGCAACCTGGCACCGAGAGGAGGTATGACTGAGGCTCCACTTTGCAGTCAGGGCTAACAAGCCTTCCTGATGGCTTGGGTGGGGCAGTGAGAGAAAGCACTGGGTGCATGGGGGTGCCTTACCCAAGATCAAGAAAACTGGGATAGGAAAAAAATTCTCAAGGGAAGAAGTAATACTGCTTTGGTCTTGTTATTTTTGAGATGCACAAAGAGATACAAGTGGAGATAGAAGGAGGCAGTTAAATATTCAAGTGTGGACATCTGGGGAGAGATCAGAGTTGAACACAGATTTTTGTAATTTATCAGCATGTAGATTGTATTTAAAGCAATGAAACTGGATACAATTACCTATGGAGTAAACTTAAATGCAGAAGCAAAGACGTCCTAGATACCTGGGGCACTTCAATATTTAGAAGTGGAGTAAGGGGAAGAGTGACCCAGAAGAAACTCCAGTGACACAGGAGGAAAACTAAGAGCACGTGGTAATGGAAGGCAACAATAGAACGTTTTAAATAGGAGGAAATGTTCATCTCTGCCAAACCCTGCAGGAAGGTCAAATCAGAGAGGACTGAGAACTGCCATTGTATTTGGAAAGGTGAAGTCACTGGTGACAGATTTGATGAAGGTCATTTCAGCAAATGTGCTGAACACGTGATTGGAGTGAACTGAACAGAGAATAAGAAGTGAGGAAGTAGAGCAAGTGTAGGCAATGTTGATTAAGTCTCACCTTGAAAGGTTGCGGAGGTAACAGGGTAGAAGCTGGCAAGGATATGGACTATAAGGAGAGCTTACTTGAGGGCAATACTAAAGCATGATGCAGAAAAGGGGGCAGATAATGGAAGGAGTGAAATCCTCAAGTAGGCAGGCTTGACATCCAGAGCCCTAGAGAGAAGAGCGTGTGATTCTTCATTGTGAAAGGAGGGAAGCCTTGTGTTCAGTTAGGTAGGTCAGTAGATTGGGTGAGAAAATGAGGTTAATTACTGCCTGATGCTTTCCAGTCCTTTGGTGAAGCATGAGATTACCACTTGAACCTGAGGGAAGATGAAGTGTTATAGGCTTAAGGAGAAAGGAGATGTGAAATAACTGGGAGAGTTAGAGGCAATGTCTTACTCATATTTGCAGCCTACCTAGCACAGAGCTGGGCACATCATAGGCACTGAAAAAATGAGGAGTGACTGAAGGCAAAAATCAGAAAATAAAGGAAGAACTGTGATATGTGAAAACTTACATCTTCAAGCCCTGGCCAGCATGGCTAAGTTGGTTGGAGCATAGTCCCCTACACCAAAAGGTTATGGGTTTGATCTCTGGTCAGGGCACATGCCTAGGTTGCCCAATCGATATTTCTCACATTGATGTTTCTCTCTAAAATCAATAAACATTTTTAAAAACTTACACCTTCATAACAAGAGTAATATATTTGCAGAGTACTTTGGTTTACAAATGGTATAGCCTGCTTGAATTTATTCAATAAATTCTAGAATACTAGAGGAAGGAGGCAACCTTACAAAAGGTAATTTAGGACGAGATTATTACTTTATACTTTATGAGGTCACCTTTCCCACTACACTAATCTTTTTAAGGGTGAGGAGATTTTGTCCTTTCATCTTTATATTCTCAGAAGTACATGAAACAGTACTGGCACAGAGTAAGTGCACAATAATGCTTTAAAAAAAATGACTATAAATATGAAGAGCTTTTAATTCCAAAAGGATTTAAGTACTTCAGGGATGAAAAGCTATAGTGGATTATAAAGCTAAAAGGATGTTTAGGGACATTTTGAGGGAGTCAAAAAACTTTCTTTGAAACATTTTTTTAAAGAATGAACAATGATTTAAATGGATTTTTGGTCTCCTTAATGTGGCAACTCTTTTGCTTGAGTTTACACTCTTTGATCTCTTTCTATAACAGTATTAAATTTTGTCTTGTTCAGGTAACACTGTGCATTGTGAACTATATTCCCAAATGCCTCAGAACCACCTGTCTTGCTTACCTTCCTCCTCTGGGAAGACTAGGAGAGGTCTCTTTTCTGTCCAGTTGGTGAAGAACCACATGCCCCTGTGCCTGCTGTGGAAGACCAGCCCCAAAGGAGGGTTAGGCTAAACAGGCAGATTCTGGCTCCACTTGATTCCTATGTTAGGCTTTTCTTACTCCTAGGCTTTTGTATAGCATGACCTCCCCATTTCTGTAATATTGCTTTCAGGAGTAAAATACTTCAAAATAGTAATATAAAGAGGAAAAATATGCTTGGGAATATATGGGGGAAGGAAAGGGAGGGAAGGTAGAAAACCAGAAACAGAGAAAAGGGGGAAAAGAGAAATCTGATCACTTTAAAGTCAGTTAATATAATTACAGTCACTCTGTTGAACAATAAAAAAAGACGATAAACTTCACGGCTGCAAAAAACAGTACAAAACAAAATCATGGCAGAGAGGTAGAAAAGCTGAGAAAGAATGTAACTCCGAACTGGTCTTTTTGCCCTATAATGATCACAGAAGCAATTTTTATGGTGGGGAGAAATATGTATGGTCATAGATAGCTCTGGCTTCATGTTTATATATCACTTCAAATCACAAAGCAGAGACAGTATAAACAAATTTATTAAGGCTTTTACCAAGAACGCATGGCTGCTCTGATTAGTAGTAGTTATAGGGAGAAAGGGGTGACAGGATCCCAGCGAGACCCATTTCCTAGTCATCGTGTAAGTGGCTGGCGCCCTCTGGTGGCTATTTAGATTCCACGTATGTGGATCCTAAAACGCATTTCTGATGAGGAAAGAACTTTAGGGGGGAAAAAAATAACTAAACTTTTAGGAAAAACAAAACAAATGAAAAAACCCTGCCTTGTTTAAATGTCCTGAAGTTTTTTCCAGTGTTCTCTGACAGCAAAGCTAAATTTTAAAATTGGGGAAAATAAATATCTGCCTGTAATATAATTATTAAAAATGTCACCTTTGACAAAATGAAATGGCCGTAAAAAAGACAATAGCAATGAGTCCTTTGAGGACAAGTTTCTCCTGCCCATTTGCCAATATATTCCTCCAACTCTAGAGAATTCGCACAACCTAAATGAGCCTGGAAGTAAATTCTTCCTTAAACCCTCCAGAGAAGGTCATAGCCCCACCAACACTTGGATTTTGGCATCATAAGGCCCTGAGAACAGAGAATCTAAAGAAATGTAAGATAATAAATGGGTGCTGTTTTAAGCCTCTATAACAAATGTGTGATAGCTTGTGGCAATAGAAAACTAATACAAAAATCAAATAAACATAAAACTTTTTCCCACGTAGGATCTTAAAATAGAGTCCCAATGAAACCAAGGGTCCTTATGACTTTGATTAAATTTAGGTTTAAATCCTAGTTCTAAAAATCATACCTCTCTCCCCTTTCTCCTCTCTATCTATATATCTATGTATATCTATATATGTAAATGTAGATATAATAGGTCCCTCTTAGAGCTAGCCTCTGATTGTACCCTGGACAATCAGAGTCAGCACGCCCCCCCCCCCCCCCCCGGCAGCAGCAGACAACAGTCAAGACCTGAACAATAGCCACCAGGTCTGGACTACTGCCTCATCTGTTGTGTCTACTTGTTGCTGGACAGACTTTAAAAGGATGTAAGGTTTGAAAATACAGTTTGGAAGGAATCAAGGATAGTGGTTCAGTCTTAAAAAAGATTGGCAAACTCTGAACAGACAGAAAAGGATAGAACTAAGAAGGACTAAGGAAGTGGTAGAAGGTGTGTGGAAAGTAATGTTGAGAAAAGGTATTGTGATGGAAAACCTTATGTCTAAGCCAGTCCCCCAATCCAGCTTTGTGGGTGCATCTTACAAAACTGGGCCATGTTTTAGCTAAGAACCAATGAAGAAAAACAGAATGCCCTTTCACAGCATGACACGGCCACAGTACAATTTAGGATGAGGAAAACAATAGCCAGAAAAGGGGTCCTTAAATTATACTAACATCCTGCAATTTGAATTATTGGGTTGGCCAAAGAGTTTGTGTGTTTTTTTTCCTGTAAAATAAAAGCCACATTTTTCATTTTCACCAATAACTTTAGTGATTTGGATATTTTGAGTGTATTGGCTATTTCCCACATGGTATAATGTTGGTTGTTCTCAGTTAATGTCTTGATTTGATTGCTGTCAACTTCAACTGGTCTACCGGACTGTGGAGCATTGTCCAGCAAGAAATCTCCAGCATGAAACTTCACAAACCACTTCTGACACGTTCGATCAGCCACAGCACCTTCTCCATATACTGCGCAAATCTTTGTGTGTCAGTTGCATTTTTACCTTTCTTGAAATAATAAAGCATAATATGCCAAAAATGTCACTTATTTTCTTCCACCTTGAATATTAAAATGACTACACAAAAATCACCAGTTTTGCTAAGTTATTTTTAATGCACACTGATATGACAGCTGTCACAATACAATCTAACAAAATTGTTTTGAATGAAGTGAAAGGCAACTAAGCACTACTAGAGCCGTATGGAGAAAACCAAATGAACTTTTTGGCCAACCTAATATTTTATAAAACAGGAAAAAAGGGATGAAATCCCTTCCATAGAAGCATTTATGCTTTTACATCAGAATAAGCCTGCTCAAATGGAATGTAAAATTATAGTACAGCAAATAGCCTGTTAGGCCAGTTCTGCCAGAGTCACCAGAGAGTGAAGATGATTCATTCTTAGTCCGGTGAAAGGTCCCTGCTGCTGCCCCTGCTCCACCACCATGGTGGGGATGAAGCTGTAGCTCCTCCCCACAACCTCCAGCCAGAGAGGGTCTCTACCGGCCCGGGGAATGGCCTCCCCCTCAGACCCAAAGGGGTACTAGATCTGGTCAGGAGTTTGCTCCAATCCAGACAGGGCAGCTCCCATTAAGACAATGCCAATACGAGGATTTGATGTCAATGGACAACCAGCAGGGATGATCTGGAGGTACACTCCCTTTATGGCTTCTGACCTTTTTAATTGGATGAATATTATGCCTGTCTATAGGGAGGATACAAGACAGACAGAAAGCCTTCACCTCCCATAACTCTAACTGGATAGACATCCAACATTTGTTTCACACCTTCCTCATGGCTGAGGAAGGAGGGGTTGTCTTAGATAAGGCCAGAGAAGAGGTTAATTGCCTTCACAATAAGACACTCCACCCCCGAACCTAGTACAGGCAGAGGCCTCAATTGCCATCCCCACTCCCAATCCACAATGGAATGTCTATAGTGGGGATCTGGCCAAACTTGAGCATTACCAAGAATGTATCCTAGTGTGATTAAGGAAGGGAGTGCACAAATAGAGCAGTTTCTGGCCAGCTAAAGCCACCACAGATGAGAATTCTTCAGAATTCTTAAAATGGATCTTTGATTCCTCTCACCAATATACTGAGAATCTGAAGGTTGTGAACATGACCTTCATTGCACAAAACGCTCCTGACATTCAGAAAAAGCTTCAGAAGGTTGAGGGTGCCTTTGGAATGCCCATGTCACAGCTAGTAGAATTTGCTTTTAAGGTCTTCAATAGCAGAGACCAGGCCTCAGAAGAGCGGAAACAAAGGAAAATGAGGCAACAGGCTGGCCTGCAGGCTGCTGTGCTGCCCTCTGGAGGGCCTAAAAGGACAACAAGCAGGCTAAGTCCCCTGGGGAACAAGGGATCAGCATCTGACACACCGAAGGTAGGCTCCGGACAGCACTCTATTGGGAAAGAGACTGTCCAAACCTGAATCAGGGACAAGATGGCAACAGGCAAAGGGCCTCACAGATGTCCCAACTCTCCGAGAATGACCACGAGTGACAGGGCCCAGCGGCTCCGTTCAACCCAGGTGACTCCTTCCTCATCACTCGCATGAAACCCCAGGTCATTCTAACAGCAGGAAAGAAATTAATTGACTTTTTCATCAACACTGGAACTACATGTTCTGTACTAAATACTAGACTGACTAAGCTCTCTGAAAAAATGCTTGTGACTGGAGGGTCGGGAATTACTCAGTTGTTCCTCCAGCCATTAGACTGCCAAGTGGGGAAAACTAACCTTAAGCATAGCTTCTTTGGCAGGGAGAGCGGATGGTACAGCATTTAAGGTGAATTATATAACAAAGATAAGTTAACAGCCGTGACTTCCTGAAGGAAAGAAAGCTGCTGCCCAGGGTGAATTGTGTAAGTAAGAATGTGCAGTGACCCCTGACATGGAGGGGAAGGGAGGGATACCCACCCCTATGCCATGAGTCATTTGGAACTCTTGCCCTGACTAAAGATGGTAGCCGAAAGAGGGTCGAATACAGTGGGGAACTGACAAAAATGTCGGACACTAACACACCATAGGAAGGGCGGGATATGAGGTCACATAGGAAGTTCTGGGCCAAGCATTTAAATTAGGGCAGGCTGAAGGTCAGAAGGGAGAGGAGAGCCACGAGGTCTGTCTACCTGGTGAAGACAGGGACCTGCCTAGCTACCCAGACTCACGGGAGTTGCTTGGAGCTGAATCCTGGCTAGGAATGCTGAGCTGCAGACTTCTGTCTCTCTGAAGGACGTATGGAGAAGTCACTCTTGGTATGGGACTTTAAAGCTTGGTGTAAGCTCTCTCTCCCTCTGGGATTTTGGCATTTGGATGATCTGGGCTTCTGGCCCTGCTCCCCGCATGGATGGGAGCCCTTGTGGGACCAGGAGATGCAGGGCCCACCAGGACATTTAAGCGCTCTCTCCCTCTGGGTTTTTGGCACTTGAATGTTCTGGGCTTCTGGCCCCCTTCCCCACAGAGGATGGGAGCCCACTCTAGGGAGGAGGCTCCCACGCTCAGATCATGTAAAACGGCACATGGTTTCCTGAACCAGTACATGGCGGCAGAGAGCAGCACACCCCAGATCCTGAAGGGGAGAGCTGCTGCAAGAGGATGGCGACTCTGAAACCCACAAGTGCACAATCCAGAGAGGATGGAGACCTGTTTGCATGGTCAGCTTAAGGAGAGATAAGGAAATGGGGAACTTCTGGGTGTGATTTTGGCTTGTAGCCTTTTGGGGAGCAAGGGAAGTTCCAGGTCTCCTGGGAGAGGAGTGCTCTGAACAGTAGTGCTCTCAGCCCCCCTCTCAAGTTGGAGCCCTGTTAATAAAAACCTGGTTTCCTCAACACAAATCGCTGGGTCATGTAGAATGAAGGCGCCAAGTGGCCCAGCCCTGGTTTGCTTAGTTACAGAATGACAAATCTCTCTGTCTCTCTGTCTCTCTGTCTCTCTCTCTCTCACACACACACACACACACACACAGAACTGCTGGACTCTTCTTCCTCAGGGGTTCAAAAACTCCCCTACCCCGTTTTGAGAGAGTTTAGCCAAAGATTTAGGGAAACTTCTGCTGGGTATTGGGGCACTGATCCAATACATTGATGACATTCTCACCACCAGGCTCAGCAAAGAGGTTTCTGACAAAAATGCCATTGTAACTTAAAACTTCCTGGATGAACAGGGACATAAAGTCTCCCAAAAGAAAGCCAAAATATCCAAATCCTCTGTGAAATATTTGGGATCTGAATTATCTCAAGAACAAACAAACTAGGCCCCAGAAGGAAGAGAAACCTCAGCTAAGGTGGAAATGCCCACCGTCTGCTGACAGCTAAGGGGATTCCTAGGAATTCCTAGGAATTCCCCATTCCTAGGAATGGCTGGCTTTTGTGGAATCTAGATTCCAAACTTTGGTTTCATTGAAAAACCAAAGTATGAGCAACTGAAAGGAACAGTTCAAGAACCTTTGATTTGGACTGGGGAATGGCAAAAGACCTTCTAAACTATGAAGGAAAAGTTATTGATGGACCCAGCCCTAGGCCTCCTGGACTTAACAAAGCCATTTGACTTGTTTGTACACGAAGGACAAGGAATGGGACTAGGGATTTTGACCTGAAATCTATTAAATATTAAAAGGACAGTGTCCTACTTCTCAAAACAGCTGGACATGGTAGCTCAGGGTTGGCCAGTTTGAGGACCACAGCTGCTCCCTCTACAGAAGGCTGAGAAGTTCATCCTGGGACCGCCCACCACAGTACATACTCCATCCACACTATGTGCTGCCCTTACCACAACAAACGGGAGGATACTGGCTGACCTCTGGTCAACTGGGAAAATACCTGGCAACCCTTTTAGACAATCCTAATGTCACTCTCAGGACTCCATCTCTACTCTAAACCCAGCCACACCACTTCCACACTGCGCCACAGGAACCCAAACATGACTCTATTCAAATAATTGAACAAGGGCCTTCTAGCCAACCAGCCCTAAATGACTTGTGCTAAAGAATGCTGATCTCGAGATGTTCATTGATGGAAGCAGCTTCATGGACACAGGAAACCAGGAAGCAGGATACGTATAGTGTCTCTCCAGGAAACCTTGGAAGCTAAGGTTTTCTGTCCAGAAGGCTGAACTATTGGCCCTGACCCAATAGGTAACAGGGAAAGGTGAGAAAGTCAGTATCTTATATGGGTTCCAAATACGCATTTATGGTAGTACATGCCCATGGAGCTATTTGGAAAGAAAGGACATTTAACATTAGGAGGAAAAGAAATGCTCAGGAGATACTAGGTTTCCTAAAAGCAGTTATGGAACCTACGGAGGTTGCCATCATCCACTGCCCAGGTCATCGGAAGACCAATGGCTTAATCTCCCAGGGAAATAATAAAGCAGATCAAGTTGCCAAGCTGGTGGCCCAAATTAAAATCCCAGTGTCCTTGGTAGCAGCCCTTATTCCTGACATTGACTTAAAGGTTGTCCAGCCTGAGTATTCCTCGGAAGACTCAGAAAGAGCAAAAGAATGGGGGTATTCTACTCACCAGAAAGATAGATTGATTAGTCATAAATGGATCATTCTGATCTCAAAACCCCTGATGGAGGAAATAGTCAGCTTCGACCCACCAGGGCACCCTTTATGGATGGGATGTGACACTCCAATGGATGCAGAACTGTATTACTAGGCCAGACACACAAAGAACTGTTCAAAAGATAATTAAGAAATGAGGTCTCTGTGCCAGAAATAATCCTAAAACAGGACCTCACCCAGAGACAGAAGGGTCCAGAGCCAAGGATTAGGTCCTGGAGAAGGTTGGCAAGTTGATCTCACTGTGAGGACCAAAACAACTGGAAGTTATTGATACCTGCCAGTCTTTGTGGATACTTTTACAGGATGGTTGGAAGCATTTTCCTGCAGATCAGAGAAGACTTAAGCAGTAGTAAATGCCTTATTAAAAGAAATGACTCCCAGGCTTGGACTGCCCTCCTCTGTTCAGACTGACACAGGGAGAGAGTGCCTTGATTGCCAAGGAGACCCAGGAAGTTTCCCAACTCTCAGGAACACAAAGAAAACTTCACACTTCCTAGAGGCCACAATCTACTGGGAAAAATGGAGGAGATAACCACACTTTAAAGAAAACCATTGCTAAACTTTGCCAAGAGACTAACCTGAAATGGGATAAGGTATTGCCTATTACCTTATCCAAAGAAGGATTTAATTGAGTAATATGAAATACTATAGGGGAGGCCCTTCCTATGTCTTAGAAAAAAATCTTAGGACCACGAAAACCTCAAAATTAAATAGACATGATTATGTGTAATCCTTGGAAGTGAATTTAACTGCTATTCATAAATTTGTTTCTAGTAGGATGAAGTACCCCACAGATGTCCTGTTACACCATTCCAATCCCAGAGACTGGCTACTTTTAAAATCCTGCAAAATTAAACATCCTGATCGTCATCTTAACTCTACCTTATCAGATTTTATTAACCACTCCTTCTTCTGCTAAACTAGGAGTCAAACCCTGGATTCAGCACTCTCCAGTTAAGCCTGCGCCACACTTGCCATCTCCCACCTGAGCGGCGAAACCATAGAAACCGCTGTTCAAGTGCCCCATTATTTGTGTGAGCCCATCTCAGACTGTAAGATACTCCAGAAAAAAGACATCTGAAAACCCAAACTAGACATTGCCAAAACGAAGAACACCTTTTGATTGAGATCCAAGATAACTGTTTGTTTCCTAATCTCTAATTTTCTCATTTCAATTTCTACCTGTTACGGGTTACACTGTCCTGTCCTGGGCTGCCACCAACATGGAAATACACAACCAGTCAGACTGCTGAGTCTGTAGACTGCTGCCTACGTCTAGTACAGATGCCTTGGATTATACATCCATTCAACATCTTGACCTGGGAATGATGGGTAGGGACAAGTCACCAAAGTTAAGTTGGGGCTCCTCTTCCCCACCCCACATCCAGGAAAACCAGTTCAGTGGCATTAAGTACGTTCACATTGTTGTGCAACGATCATCACTATTCATCTCCAGAACTTTTTCATTATCCCAAACTGAAACCCTATACCTACTAAACAATACATTTCCATTCCCCTCTTTTCCCAGCCCATGGTAGCCAGCATTCTACTTTCTGCTTCCACAAAGTTACCTAGACTAGGTAGTCATATTAGTAGAATCACAGAATATTTGTACTTTTGCATCTGGCTTATTTCATTTAGCATAGTAATTTCTAGGTTCATCCAAGATAAGCATAAATCAGAATTTCCTTCCTTATTGAGGCTGAGTAACATTCCATTGTAGCTATACACAATATTTTATTTCTTGATTCATCTATCAATGGACATTTTGCTTCCATCTTGTGGCAATTGTGAATAATGCTGTTATGATCATTGTGTTCAAGTATCTGTTTAAGTCCTTGCTTTCAATTCTTTTGGATATATGCTCAGAAGTATAATTGCTGGATAGTATGGTAATTCAAGTTCTAATATGTTAAAAAACTGTCATACTATTTTCCATAGCAGCTAAAACATTTTCCATTCCTATCAGTAATGCACAAGGGTTCCAATTGCTTTCATCCTAACACTTGTAATTTTCTGCTTATTGTTTGTTTGTTTGTTTGAAGTAAGAGCTATCTTAATGGATGTGAATTGGTATCTCATTGTGGTATTGATTTGCAATCCTCTAATGATTAGTGAGCATCTCTTCATGTGCTTATTGGCCATCACTATATCTTCTTTGCAGAAATATCTATTCAAGTTTTTTGCCCATTTTTAATTGAATTTTGACCAACTCAGAAATGAAGGTTACACTATGTGAAATAAAGAAAAATTTACAAGGAATCAACAGTGGAGTGAATGAAGCCAAGAATCAAATCAATGATTTGGAATATGAAGAAGAAAAGCTATTCAATTAGAATAGCAAGAAGAAAAAAGAATTAAAAAACAAACAAACAAACAAGGATTGGCTAAGGAGTCTCTGGGCTCCTTAGGAGCCTTCAAATATACCAACATTGAAATCATAGGGGTGCCAGAAGGAGAAGAGAAAGAGCAAGAAATTGAAAACTTATTTGAAAAAAAAAATAGTGAAAGAAAACTTCCCTAATTTGGTAAATAGTGAAAGAAAACTTCCCTAATTTGGTGAAGGAAGCACAGAGAGTCCCAAACAAGATGGACACAAAGAGGAACACACCGAGAAATGTTAACAATTAAAATGCCCAAGATTAAAGATAAAGAGAGAATTTTAAAAGCAGCAAGAGAAAAGCAGATAGTTACCTACAGGGGAGTTCCCATAAGACTGTCAGCTGATTTCTCAAAAGAAACTTTGCAGGCAAGAAGGGACTGGCAAGAAGTATTCCAAGTCATGAAAGGCAAGGGCCTACAACCTAGATTACTCTATCCAGCAAAGCTATCATTTAGAATGAAAGGGCAGATAAAGTGCTTCCCAGACAAGGTAAAGCTAAAGGAGCTCATCATCACCAAGTCCTTATTATATACAATAATAAAGGGACTTATTTAAGAAGAAGAAGATCAAAACTATGAATATTAAAATGGCAATAATTTCTCAACTATCAACAATTGAATCTAAAAAAAAACAAATTAAGGAAACAAGCAGAACTGGAATGGAAACACAGATATGGAGATCATTTGGAGGGTTATCAGTTGGGAGGACGACAGGGGCATATGGGGGAAAAGGTGCAGGGATTAAGAAGTACAAATTGGTAGGTACAGAACTGACAGGGGGATATTAAGAACAGGATAGGAAATGGAGTAGTCAAAGAAGATATATGCATGACCCATGGACATGAACTAAGCAAGGGCACTGCTGGAGGGAATGGGGATTACCAAGTGGAGGGGAGTAAAGGGGGCAAAATTGGGACAACTGTAATAGCATAATCAATAAAATATTTTGTAAAAGAATGTGCTTGAACTTAAATGACCATCAACTTAAAAAAAACTGGTATAAAGCACAGCTTGGTATCCATGAAGCACATGGTAACCACTCCAAGAATATCTCTCCTAGAGTCTCCAAGACTCTAGGAGAGATATTCAAGAAATAAAGAGAAAGGAATCCAAACACAATACTACAGAAAGTCATCAACACAGAACAGAGCAACAGAATAGGAAACAGAAAAGAACTATAAAAACAATCAGAAAACAATTAATAAATGGCAGTAAATACATACTTACAATCACTTTAAATGTAAATGAATTAAATGTTCCAGTCAAAAAACAAATGGATAAAGATGATGTGGTACATATATACAATAGAATATTATTTGGCCATAAAAAAAGAAATCTTATCATGTGCGCCATGGGTCAACTTAGAGAATATTATGCTAAGTGAAATAAGTCGGACAGAGAAAAACAAATACCAGTGGTTTCACATATGTGTAGAAACAAAATAAGTGAACAAACAAAACAGAAACACACTCAGAGACGAAGAACAAACTGGTGGTTGCCAGTTGGGGAAAAGTACAAATTGGCAGTTACAAAATAGTCATGGGGATATAAAAGAGAAAGACTAAAAAATTTCAAAAAGCAACCTGCTTCTGATCCTTTCTGCTTGATGAGAATTGAAAGAGTACTTTTTTAGATCAAGTGCATATCAAGTGCCAGGCTATACTGATGTATTCAAGTTAAGATACTACATCCAGTATAGCAGCTATTTGGTTAACTTCAGTCAAAAATCATTCTCTACAATCCATTTGGAATCCCACAAGTGAAGTCAATAATAACACAGGACACCATTTAAGCTGTTCATTTTGGCAATAATCTCTACAGCTCCACCTTGCAGTACTGTTTCTGACTTATGAATTCAATTGGCTGGGACACGGGACAGGTACAGCAGCTTCTGTTTGAACTTTCTTATCATGATGGTTGTTAGCCAACTGCTACAAGTATATACACCCCAATTATGTACACAGGAGCCAGAGAAATGACCACCAGGTGGATCTGTGGATCCTTGGACATGATGTGGCCCCATTTATCACTGGCCTTCATGAGCCTGTACTTAACTGAGGGACTAGTGATGGCATTTTGGGTCTCTGGTAATAATGGCAGTGCATATCCTGTATCCCACAGCCCTAGGAATCTCTGACTCCAAGTTTATATATATATTTTTAAAGTTGGGATCCAGTCTCAGAGCATTCTACTATTATGGTTTCATAATTCTGACAACTTTTCATGTCTCTCAAGTTATACTGTGTTGTGGAATGACTGCTTATGAAATCATGCCAGGCTTTTCTCCACGTGTGTGTGTATGTGTGTAAATTTTTTTCTGGTAAAATTGAAAGCACATTTCTGACCAGGCCCAACAAGCATGGATGTTACTAATTTCAAGCTAACATGCTCATGTCTTCCATCATTTTCACAACCATTAATTGTCAATTAGAATAAAATCCAAAGTAGCAGTTCTCTACATTTTTACATCATTAGCCTAGCAGTCATTCTGCTTTTTAATCAATTGCTCAGTTTTTAGCAGAATATAATGTCCAGAGGCTGTCTGGAGAGTTGAAATCATCCATTGCTACTGTACTATGCCTCTTTGCCAATTTCCTGGTCGGTGTTAAGAGAGCACTATCCCCAAAAAAGAAAAAAAGAAACAGAAAAAAAAACCTTCCAGCCAAGATGCCAAGATGAAGGCGCAGGTAGACACACTGTGCCTCCTTGAACAACCAGAAGAAGGACAACAACAAATTTAAAAACAAAAAATAACCAGAACAGCCAGAAAATCAAACTGTATGAAAGTCTGACAAACAAGGAGTTAAAGAAACATTCATCCAGAGCAGTAGGAGGGGTGGAGATGGCAGCCGGGTGGAGAGGACCCAGACTTGAGGCAGGGCAGCAGCTGGAGGATAGGGTGGGTGAGGCAGCAGCTGGTGGACTGGGCATCTCACATTCGCATGCGGATAAATGGGGAGGGACAAATGAGGAGTGAGACAGACCATGTAACCCAGGGTTCCAGCATGGAGAAATAAAGCCTCAAAATCTCTGACCATAAAAACCAGTAGGGGTTGTGGCGGCGGGAGAAAATCCCAGTCTCACAGGAGAGTTCATCGGAGAGACCCACAGGGTCCTAGAACGTATACAAACCCACCTACCTACCTGGGAACCAGAGGGCCCAATTTGCTTGTGGGTAGCAGGGAAGTGACTGAAAGCTTACCATGAGCTGAGCAAGCAGCACTGTTCCCTCTTGGATCCCTCCCCCACATACAGCCCCACAACTGGGTTGCCCCGTCCTTGCATTTACCTGAGGCTCCGCCCCTTACAATGTAATAGGTGTGCCGAGACAAAAAAGTACAGCCCAAATGAAAGAACAGATCAAAACTCAAAAAACAGAACTAAGTGATGAAGAGAGAGCCAACTTATCAGATGCAGAGTTCAAAACACTGGTAGTCAGGATGCTCACAGAAATGGTTCAGTATGGTTGCAAAATAGAGGAGTAAGTGAAGGCTATAAAAAGTGAAATAAAGGAAAATGTACAAGGAACCAACAGTGAAGGGAAGGAAAGTGGGATTCAAATCAACGATTTGGACCAGAAGGAAGAAATAAACATTCTAACTGCAACAGAATGAAGATACCAGAATTCAAAAAAAAAAAGAGGAGAGACTTAGGAACCTCTGGGACAACTTTAAATGTTCCAACATCCGAATCATAGGGGTGGCAGAAGGAGAAGAGAAAGAGCAAGAAATTGAACAGTTATTTGAAAAAATAATGAAGGAGAACTTCCCCAATCTGGCAAAGGAAACAGACTTCCAGGAAGTCCAGGAAGCTCAGAGAGTCCCAAAGAAGTTGGACCCAAGGAAGCATACACAAAGGCACATCATAATTACATTAGCCAAGATTAAAGAGGAGAGAATCTTTTTTTTTATTCTTTTTTTCATATATTTATTGATTATGCTATTACAGTTGTCCCATTCCCCCCCCCACTCCACTCCATCCTGCCCACCCCCTCCCTCCCACATTCCCCCCTATAGTTCATGTCCATGGGTCATACTTGTAAGTTCTTTGGCTTCTACATTTCCTACACTATTTTTACCCTCCCCCTGTCTATTTTCCACCTATCATCTATGCTACTTATTCTCTGTACCTTCCCCCCCACCCCCTCCCCTATTGACAACCCTCCATGTGATCTAAGAGGAGAGAATCTTAAAAGCAGCAAGAGAAAAGGAGGAAGTTACCTACAAAGGAGTACCCATAAGACTATCAGCTGATTTCTCAGAAGAAACATTGCAGGCAAGATGGGGCTGGAAAAAAGTATTCAAAGTCAGGAAAGGCAAGGACCTACATCCAAGATGACTCTTTCCAGCAAAGCTATCATTTAGAATGGAAGGGCAGATAAAGTGCTTCCCAGACAAGGTAAAGCTAAAGGAGCTCATCATCACCAAGTCCTTATTACAGAAAATGTTAAAGGGACTTATCTACGAAAAAGATGATCAAAAATATGAACAGTAAAATGACAACAATTTCACAGCTATCAACAACTGAATCTAAAAAACAAAAATAAAAACTAAGCAAACAACTAGAACAGGAACAGAATCACAGAAATAGAGACCACATGAAGGGTTATCAGCGGGGAGGGGGAGGAATGGAGGAAAAGGTACAGGGAATAAAAAGCATAGTTGGTAGTTACAAAATAGACAGAGGGAGGTTAAGAATAGCATAGGAAATGGAGAATCCAAAGAACTTGTATGTATGACCCATGGACATGAACTAAAGTGGGGAAATGCTGGTGGCAGGGCGGTGTAGGGGCATAAAGGGGAGGGAAAAAATGGGACAACTCTAATAGCATAATCAATAAAATATATTTTAAAAAATCAAAAAAAAAAGAAAAGAATTGCCCACAAGTAGTTGGGGTGACCTATAGCATCTCCTACAGTTAAATCATTTATCTATTCTTTAATCCTCACTGAAGTGTATGCTATCACAGTTCCTCTCTCAGGTTTCATTCAGTAGTATAACTTCTTAAGCTACTTTATTCTTGTACAACTATTCCTGAACAAGGTATTCAATAAGCATCCACTGCTGTATTTCATAAATGAATCATATTCCACCAAGCCTCAGTGAAACTTCTTAATACTGTTCTCTGAAAAAGTAGTTCAAAAATTTCCTTAGAAGTTTAGCTGTAAGTAGCAAAACTAGGACCCCAGAGCCCGAGGCTCTTAGAATGTCTTCTACCCAACTTCTGTCTTTCCTCCAGTCCCACATGTCTGCTTAGCACAAGAAAGCCAGATATTTATTGAATACCATGGTTCTTTCAGTAGGCTCATCACCATTCTGTTTGCTTAAGAAACTTTTATTAAGCTGCTAAGTAAACTTCAAGCCTTCATAGAGGTAATGGTGTACTTTATAAAACATAGTTAAATGAAATTTTGATATTTTCATTACCGTATTTATATTTTTCACTTTGATTAAATATCTCCCTTAATAGCTGTAGTTTGTCTTCTTTCAGGCTGGGCTTAGCTTCTTTTAGACTTGGTCTTATGGGCCCACGTTGGTTTTTATTACTTGGTTAAATAACCAGAGCTGCTGGTAACAGGGCTTGAAATTATTATCCCAACTCTTTCTAATGACAGCTCGGCCTAGTTTCCATTGTACTACTTTCACAATTTGTCAGTACTCCCTCCCCCTTTAAATTATACTTTGCTTTTGTTCTATGATTGATTTGATTGATTGATTGATTTGCTAATCCTGTAAGTACAAATGTATCTGGAGTCTCCAAGGTCTTAAAAATCTATTCTTCCCATGAAAGATGAACAGATTTAAGAACAATGCCCTCTCCTTTGCCAATAAAAAGTTGTTTTATTCATTCTGAGTACGGTTACAGTGTGTTCACTCTGCCTATTAGTGTACACTTAAAAAAAACTTTACGTGTACATCAAGCTGTAGGGCTGTATCTTCAGACAGCAGGCAGGCCCCTCAGGAGTCATGTCATTACCTCATAAAGCTACTGTGGCCAATGATTTGCTGCTCAGCTTTGTAGGTAACAAAGGCATGAATCATTCAGAAAAACTTATTCATGGCAATCATTCACAAAAGACTGATATTTACTCAAATGTTAAGTTATAAACAAAAGTGTACTAGATGGTTATACTAGCCCATTATCACATTCTCATTTTACTAATAAAAAGTTGTGTGGGAAAAACATGTATAATTACAAGATTACATAGTAACCGTGGAATCAGAATAAAGTGGAATTAATACTGTAAACAAAATAATACGGTCTCATCTGTCATGCATTCATGACCAGTAGGATATTTCTTTCAGACTAAAGTGACACCTGACAGCCAAGGTGGATATATAGGATAAACTATTCCTGAGCTATTCTGGGATATGCATGAGAAAGATAACTACCCCCAAATGGGACTTGTTGCAGGCACATCTGAACTGAGTGCAGATTAGGTTTGTGAATTTAAGGGCAGGGCATTATAGGAACTCTCTTCCAATGGCTGCCATTCTGGCTTTGAAGCAGGTGAAGTCACCTGCTAAGTGCATCTGTGTGTGGGTGTCATCACAGACTTCGGAGAAGTAGCCAAGATTTGACCCAGGTAGAAATAAAGTTGAATTCCAAGAAGGACTTTTAGGTAATGGTATAGAATCACAAATGGTTACATTAGGATTAGGTTATACTACTTTACAAAGAGATCCTCAAAATTCAGTGGCTGAAAAAGACAAAAGATTATTTCGCTCTCATGTAATAGTCCAAGGAGAATGCTCTAGGTCACTTAGGCACCCAGGTTCCTTCTACGCTGTTTTTCTGCCATCCCCTTAAGGTGCTTCCCCATCTGCATGGCTGAAGTTGGGGTGCAGGCAATTCCAGCTCTAGGGAAAGGGAAAGACCTTAGAGGAGCATGTATGTAGTATTTTATGTCCAAGCCTGAAGTTGTATATATCACTTCTGCTTGTATTTTTCTGGTGAGAACTTAATCACCGGAGAGACCAGGAAACACAAGTGCCTGGCCACGGGCCCAGTTAAAACTCTGTAATTCTATAAAAAGGAGAAAACTGATTTTGGTGAAAAATTAGTAATCTTCACCACAGCATAGTTGTATTTTTTCTGTAATGATATATAACAACTTAAACATAGGGAGAAAATGGACATTTAATGAGTTCAGTACAGTTTTTCCCTGAAACTAAAGGAGTAAAAATTTTAAGATAATGGCAAAAAAAAAAAAAAAAAGTGATTTGAAGTGACAGACCTGCACAACATCTAGGCTGAATAAGAAAAAAAAACAGTATTTACTGATCATCTACTGTGTGCCAGTGCCAGGTAGTATTCTAATGTTCTAAGTGCACTGACTTGTTTAATACTCATACTAACTGTTTTAGGTAGGTAACATTATTCTATTTTTATAATTGAGGAAACAAAGGCAGAGAGATTAGGTAACTTGCCCAAAATGACACAGTGAATCGGTGGCAAAGCCAGGCTCTGAACTGATCCAGAAGTAATCTGGTTCCAGGGCCCACATTCTTGACTCAGTCATTATACTGCCTCCACGACAGCAGTTATTGTCTGCTGAGCCCTTATTCCATTCAGGTCGTGTACTCCTATTTCATACACATCACCTAACTTTATCCTCACCATACATTTCTGAGACAGCTACGGTTAAGGAGACTGAAGTTCAGTTATTCAGTAAGTAGCACAAGGGCACATTCTTATAAAAGTGGAGAAACCAAGATCAAACCCAGATCTGTGTAAGCTCAAAGTCCATTTCTTATTTTTAAATATATAAATTTTTACTACTGACCCAGATTTTTGAATAGTGAAATTCAGCTATTGTAAGTATATAATTCAGTAAGTTATTACAAATGTAAATACCTGTATAGTAAACAACTTAAGATAGAACATTTCTATTATCACAGAAAGTTTGCTCCTGTTCTTTTCCATTCAATTCTCCACTCACAAGAGACAACCACTGTTCTGATTTGTATTATCATATTTTGGTTATATGTCTGTTCTTAAAATTCATATAAATGGAATCACACAGTATTAACTTTTATGTATAGCTTTTTTCATTTAGTGTATTTTTGAGATTTATCCATGTTCTTGTATATAACAGTTTATTTCTTTTTATGGTATATAAATATATGAATGTATCAAGTTGCTTATTCATCCTTTTACTGGTGGACATTTGATTTTTTTAGTTTGGGGCTATAAATGAAAAAAAAATAATATGAACATTAGTGTAAAGTCTTTTGGTACACATATATTTTAATTTCTTTTGGCTAAATATACAGGAGTGGTATTGCTGGATCATACAGTAAATGTATGTACAATATTTAAAGGAACTGCCAAAAAATTTTTCCAAAGTGATTCCAGATGCTCTGCATAATTTGGTGTTGTCAGTCATTTTAATATTAGCTATTCCAAAGGGTATCCCATGCTGCTTTTTAATTTTCCTGGTGACTAAAAATGTTCAACACTTTTAAATGAGCACATAACCAATCACATATACTATTCTGTTAAGTCTCTGTTTAAGTCTTTTACCTATTTTTAAGTTGAGATGTTTTCTTTTAACTTTTTATTTCCAGTGAGTTAACTTTTCTGTCCTATGTATTTATAGCTCTTGCTGTGTGGTGTGTCTCTCATTTTCTTAATGATGAGTTTTGGGAGGAGTTTTAAATTTTGTTCAAGTCTAGATTATTAACTTCTTTTATATTAGTGCTTTCTGGGCCATAAGAAATCTCTACCTACTTCAAGGTCATAAAGTGATTCTCCTATATTTCTTCTAGAATCTTTATAGTTTTAGCTTTCTGTTTTTTAATTTTGTTCGTTAGTTTATTTTGTTCATTAGAGTCCACATATAAGTGAAATCATATGGTATTTGTCTTTCCCTGACTTGCTTATTTCACTTAGCATAATACTATGCAGGTCCTTCCATATTGTCACAAAAGGTAAGACTTCATTCTTTTTTATGGCCAAATAGTATTTCACTGTGTATATGTACCACAGCTTTTTTATCCACTCATCTACTGATGGACACTTGGGCTGCTTCCAAATCTTGGCTCTTGTAAATAACACTGCAGGGAACATGGGGGTGCACACATTGTTTTCAATCAGTGTTCTGGGTTTCTTCAGATACATTCCTGGAAGTGGAATCACTGGGTCAACATATTAACGGCTTTAATGATTAACTATTACTGTAGAAAAGATTAACTGAGTATTATTTTTTAAAGATCATTTATATTCACTTATGAATTAAATGTGGTTTAAAGACAGCAAGTCTAAACTTTTGAGAAATCTGTAAATTCAAATGTTTAAACTTCATCTCAATTTTGCTGCATTATTTTTATTCTACCTTAAGCTAAACATATGTAAATGGAGTCACTAACTCAAAGTCCCTGTCTTGATGCTTACAACAAATCAATTTCTTTGCAGCACACAATTGTTTACACAATTTCACCAGTAAAACAGGAATAATGATAGTAGCTACTTCACATGATTTTTATGTGGATTAAATGAGTTAACAAATATAAAGTATCTAGAATAGTGCTTGATAAATGGTAAACACTTAACAGAAGCCTTGCCATTATTAGTACAATTATGAACCTGTGGCAGAATGACTTCTAAATTCAAGGTTTATTTTAAAAATAAAGCATTACTAGAAATATAAACATAGTATGGTAGTCTGATTAAAAATATAAATGACTCAATGTACTTACGCATTTTAACCATAATTTTTATATAAAAAAACAAAGATAAGGAAAGCAGAAAATTTAAACCAAAAATAATGAAAAACATGAAATAATTTTCAGAAAAAGTGTAAATAAGCTTTAAAAGAAAGAAACTTGTCTTTAAAATAGGGGGTGGGTAGGGCAGGGGAGAGTAATGACGGAAAAATGGCGACAAGAGTAATGGAACAACAATAAAAATACTGAAATATAAAATTTATTCAAAAGCAGTAAAATAACAGCATCTACAAAATATTAGCTACATCTATGAAGAAAACATAGCACAGTACCATAAATCCCATTTTTCGTCACATCAACATCTTCTTTTAATTATAAATTTTCTCCCTGGAATAATGCAAAATAGTAAGTTAATACTTAAAATATTCTTACATTGATTTAGCATTAAAAGTCTACTGTAGCAAATCAGGAGTGTAATTTAAGGCAAGGGTGGGGAATTCTAAATTAACTGAAATATATGATTCGGAAAAAGTGAATAATGGGCCACATGAATGTAAAAAGCAAATAATTCTGGTTGGGGGTAAGGCAGGAGTGCAAGGTTAAATTGATTTTAAAAACAAAAAGGGGACATAATAAACATAAGATATTTAGCTACTGGCATCACCTAGTTCAAATGAGGGCACAAGAAAGATAGATGGAAGACTACACGAAAAAAAGTCAATGGAAAAGAAAGAAGAAAAATAGAGCCGGAAAGGAAAAAGATGAGAAAAAAATGTTTGCACAAAGAAGAAGCACCACATAAAGAAGGAGAAAAATACAGGGAAAATGCTCAGAAGACTCTAAAAATGCAGGTCAAATACTCTTGTCATACCTTGGACCTTGGGCCAAAAACCTGAAAATGCCATCACATCTCTAAATATTTATTACTTGCACTCCTGCTTCATCTTGGGTTTTTTTTCCATCTTTTTTTCCCCTATCGCTGATTTTTCCAATTCTTAGTTTTCATTTTATTGCATGGTATACAGACCATATTTTGTAAATTAATTTTCCTTTTTAGAAATAAGATGAATGTAAATACTACTTCTCACAAACACTCTAATAAACTATGAATTTGCTAATCAATCAGTATTCACAACCCTTCCACTGCTCTAATCCAGTGAGTTTCAACCAGCGTGTTGCGGCAGGCACAGTGGTGTGCTGTGAGAAGTTTTAAAACATGCAATACCTGACTATTTAGTCAGGGGCACTGACCTCTTTTCCCTTATTGTCAAATTAAAAAATGACAATAGCCAACACAACAATAGCCATTCATTGTGAATGAACGGAAATGACATCTATTTTTTTGTCAGGCTGACAAAAAATAATTATATATTTTTTGGTGTGCTGCAGAATTTTAGTAATTAGTTTATGTGTGCTATGAGATGAGAAAGGTTGAAAAACACTGCTCTAATCTAAAACTTGAAGCCTGTGAATGTCTTGAAATAGTTCAAAATTGTGTGTGTGTAATATTTGGTAAGTTCTGAAGCTTTTTCAGATTCTGAAAGCAGAATACAGCTGTGTTAGAGGCTTTATTGTGAATGAAGTTGCCAACATAGTTAACCGTTAGGAAATTTAGTATTTGAGCTGCAACCCCACAAAGTAACACTTATTAAGCACTTTTCACACACCAATTCCTATGTTCTGTACCAGTGGATTTTTAAGACTGCGCTCTCTGAAGCAGGACTCGATTAGGTCCAATTGATGCCCTAAGCACAGCTCAACAATGGCCCCTGGGCCTTCCATTTCCTACAATAATGAGTTTAAGGGTCCTTTACACAAGTCAGCTGATGAGTTAAGTGCTATCTACATTCAGCCAGCTGGTTTTACTCTCTACAGAAGTGAAACTCATATGATGAGTCAGAAACAAATGTGAAGACACCTCAAACCAAACTTTTAACCTTTACATTCACAATACCGAAAAAAAAGAATTTTTAACAGAGCAAATTAAATTGGAACATGACAGGTAAATATAACTACAAACTATTCTACTCTAGTTAAATGTGGCGGTGAAAGAGTTAAAGGCAGGATAGCTAGGGCAAAAAAACTCGGTGGTGCTCCACTTCCCTTGGGGCCCTAAGCTTGTGCTTATTTTCCTGAAAGATAATCCAGGGCTGCTCTGGAGTCTGCATAAGCAGCCATGAAACAGGGTGAGCAAGTAACCGGATACAGATCAGACACAACCCTCCCTCAATCAAATAAATTACCTTTGCATCTGATTGACATATTTGGATTTCTTTATAACATTTCATTTAAACAACAGTTTCCTGGACTTAAAAGAGTTTAAAAATTCTTCTTGTGAATCAGAGACCAATGCAATGCTATACTTTAGTAGTGGGTGAATGAGCTGAGGACCAGAATTAGACTGTATCCAACCTGCAGCCTACAGGCCAGATGCAGCACAGGAAGTCTATGAATGAGGCCCAACACAAAATTGTAAATTAACTTAAAACATTATGCAATTTTTTTGTGATTATGTGTCACAATGTATTTAATGTGTAGCTCAAGACAACTCTTCTTCTTCCACTGTGACCGACAGACGCCAAAAGGTTGGACACCCCTGCTGTAGGATCATGGTTTTACAACCCAATTTAAGATATCTCATGTGAAATTTTACAGAGCAATACACATTTACTAATGCAATGTACGTGTAAATGACCATAAATGGTAAAACCATAGCAAGTCAAAGTTTCAATAATAGCAATCTTCACTCTGAATTTTCTCACCTTCCATTAAAATAAAACCCAACAGTGGCCCTGGCCAGGTGGCTCAGTCGGTTGGAGCATCACCCTGCACACCAAAAGGTTCTATCCCAGTCAGGGCACATAAAGGAGGCAACCACTGGATGTTTCTTTCTCACATCGATATTTTTCTCTCTCCCCCTTCCTCTCTCTCTAAAAAAATCAACAGGCATATCCTCCATGAGGATTTAAAGGAAAGAAAAAAAAAAAAGAGTGAAACTAGAAAAGAAAAAAAGGAGGCCATACAGAAAAAGCAATGAGATGTCTTTGTTACCTTTCCTTTAAGATCAAGGTATAATATACAAGTAATGACCCCCAGAGAATTAAATAAAACCCAGAGATAAGCACTGTCATGCATAAGTCCCGGCATGGCTCTCAAAGGAGCAATAAATTGAGTTCTGAGCAACCCAATGAGCAAGTCCCTTTTATCCAAGACAAAATTAAGTCAACACAGGTAATGCGTTTGAGGCTCATGAACTATGAGAGTCCCATGTGAGCTTAAAGTTGAGTACTGACCATGGGTAATACAAATTTAAAACTTAGTAGAGTATCACTAGCAATAAAACCGTATGTGTATAGAATTTAACTTTGGCTGCATTTTCTTAAGAACTGGCTACAGTATTTGCATATTTGAATTCGGCACTGAGCTTCTGTGATAACAAAATAGGAAAAATAGCTTGAAATATTCAAATCATCTCTCTATTCCAATGGCCTATATGATGAGAAATCATTCTATTAGTTGCATAGTAACTTTTTAAGTCATACTTTCTTAATCTCTAATTGGCTAAGCAGTTGCAAGACCAAGCTATTTAATTAGACAATACTGAAGAAAATACAAATGCAATGACATAAATAGCGTATCAACAGTGGTTAAGGACAGAGACTCGGCTTTCTCATCTATATAATGGGCATAATAACAGTACCCATGACAACAGAAGAACTATTTGGTACTATTAGGATAATAGTACATATCGCAGGGTTGTTGATAAACATTAAATGAGTTAATTTTTTAGAGCATTTACAATAGTGCCCAGCATATCATAAATGCCATGTATTATAATGATCACAATCTGTCACTGTGCTTATCAATTTTATCCTATATCCAGTAAATTAAGTTCTATTTAACCAAAAATAGACTCTTGCACACCAATGACTCTAAGGGCCATTGATATAGCAGAAGTCTTAAAGGGAGCAGTACTCTTCCCTAGGGAACATTCTGCAAATTTGTAAGAGTACTTTTTGGTTGTCACTATGATGGGGAGAAAGAGACATCCTGTTGCTGGCATATAACAGACAGGGATAAAAAGATGTCAAATGTTGTACATTCTTCAGGACCATTCCATAAAACAAAACGACCTGTCAGGCAATCTTACTAGACTTCCCTAGCCCATTTATATTTTCCCACTCTTCAAGATAACTATTTCATCTATCTTCTCTGTTCTTAAACCTCCAAAACCTCACCCTGCCATAGATGATAACATTTCTTATTTCATTAAGAAAATAAAAGCAATCAATAAAGAAATTCTTCCCCTCCCACCAAATCTTCCTCTTCCTGTGTTTCTGGACCCATATAGTCTACCTTCTTTCCCACTGCAGTGGACTGGCCTTTTATTCAAGGCCAATTGTGCTTCTCTATTGGATCATTTCTACTTCAGCCTACCTTAATGATTTTATTCCTTCCACTCTCTGTCTTGAATTATCAGTTTCCCATCTACTGATCATTTCCACTAATATGTTAAATGCTGGTTTATCTCTTACCCTAAAAAAATAAAACAAAAAACTCCCCCTTGACAACATATCCCCCATCTCTCTGCTTTACTCTATACCAACAGAGTTGGTTATTCTTGGTATTTCCATTTCTTCTCCCATTCTCTGCTGATCACACTCTACTTAGGCTTTTATTCCCACTATTATTCTGAAGTCATTCCTATAAAGACATCAACAGCTGTCAAAGTACCAAATAAGACATCCATTATGAGTCTTCACTTTATTTAGCAATATTTGATACTGCTGATCTCACCTCCCTTCTTAAAGCACATACTTTCTTCACTTGGCTTATGGGATATTATATTCTCCTAATTTTTCTCCTTTACTTTACTCCTTTACTTTTACCACTTTACTTCTCAGTTAACTTTATTGGATCCTCAGCTTCTTGAATACTAAAAGCAATTCAGCTTTATAAATTAGGCTTGGTTTTTGGACTTCTTTTTCTACCTCTACTAATTCCCTTGATTTAATACAGCATTATGGCTTTAACTACCATTTATATGCTGATGCTATATAAACTTAAAACGTCAAAATAAAACCAGGTAACATCAGAAGAATGGTGGTGTGAGAGATTCCCCTGGTCTCTCCCCTTGAAGTTACAAGTTCAACAGCTATAATTCACCAAAGGATTCCCTACTTAACACACAAACATGGCTGAGAGATAGATCTGCACATTAAAACACCTGAAAATGGGTGCCACAGATGCAACCCAGAGCTCACTGTGGGTTGCAGGAGAGGTTGCCACCTGCACCTCCTGCAACCCCAAGGAGCAGAGGGATACAGTGAGCATTCCTGCCTGAGTGGGTGGTATGAGTAGCAGCTGAACCCAGTGACCAGACTGGAGACCAAGCGTAGAGATACAGCCATAATTGTCTGGTGGCCACTGAGAGGCAAAAAAAACAAAGCCATGGAGCTTGGTCACATTCCCTCAGAGTGAGCAGCAGGCCCCAGAAGAAGCTGTAGCTGTGAGTGTCAAGCTGCAGAGCACATTACCTGCAGCCCCGAGAACTGGACAGAAGCATTTTTCTCTAAGTGGCATGCACACGCTGCGGCTAATACCAGTGACGGGTGGAGAGACAGAGGTGAGTTGCTGAGGTCTGGAGGTTGCTATTACTGGGAAGAGAACAAAGCTACAAATGCAGCAACTGGCTTCTCCCAGCTCACCTCCCCGCTCCCAACTCACCTCCCCCCCACCCCCCACCCATCAAGGCTGAGTGCAGTGAAGGCACCAGGGACACCTGGCATTATAACACTGCCAGCAGCATCTGGTAGCAGCAGATAGCACTGTGATTTCATGAGCTCAGAACCCCATCATCAACCACATTCCCTCACGAGGGTGGTGCCATGAGATGAACACCACACAGTCACAGAGGAGACCTCTCCAGGAAATACAGGGCATTTTCCACTGCCCCTACAGCGATCCAAGAAGACAGAGCAGTGTAAGAGAATCTAAAAAACTTGTGCTTCAGGGCCATGTACTAGAAAACAAGAAGGACTTCTTATCAACCTACTAAATATAAAAGTGCCACTTTTTTTTTTTAAAGCATATTTTATTCCCACAGATGCCTAGACAGAGAAGGAATCCATCAAATACCATGAATAACCAAGGTAACAAGGTAGCTCAGAAAGAAAAATATTTAAATGAACAAAAGGAATACTTTACCAAAGAGATTGAAACTTTAAAAAGGAACCAAATAGAAATTCTGGAGCTGAAGAACTCAAAAAAGAGATTAATAATGAACTAGTGAGCTTAGGAAATACAGAGCTGACCAGAGAGAGGAAAGAATTAGTAATACTGAAGATAGAAATCTAGAAATGACAGATAGAAGAGAGAGATGAGACAGAAAAAAAATGAAAGAACTCTGTGAGAAGTGACTCCATCAGAAATAGCAATATAAGAATAATGGGTATACCAGAAGGAGAAGAGAGAGAGAAGGGCACAGAGAACAAATAGTTGACGAGAACTTCCCAAGCCAATGGAAAGAGCTGGAGCCTCAAATCCAGGAAGCAAATAGAACACCTAATCATCTCAATCCAAAATGGCCTTCTCCAAGGCACATTATCTCAAAACTGTCAAAAATTAAAGACTGTGAAAGAATTCTCAAGGCAGCCAGGGAAAAAAGGACAGTAACCTAGACTTCTGGCCAAGATGGAAGCATAGACAGATGCACTGTGCCTCCTTGCACAACCAAAGGGAGGACAACAACAAATTTAAAAACAAAAACCAACCAGAACTGACAGAAAATCAAACTGTACAGAAGTTCGACAACCAAGGAGTTAAAGAAAAAACATTCATCCAGACCTGTAGGAGGGACGGAGACATGCAGCCGGGTGGAGAGGACTCATGGCAAGGAAGTGGCCAGAGGACCTGGGTGGGCAAGGTGGGGGCTGACAAGAGTGGGCAGTCCCACACTGATGTGCAGATAAACCCGGAGAAACAACTGGGGAGCGAGACAGAATGCGCAACCCAGGGTTCCAGTTCAGGGAAATACAGCCTCAAAACCTTTGAATGAAAAAACCTGTGAGGGTTGAGGAGGCAGGAGAAACTCCCAGTCTCACAGGAGAGTTCGTTGGAGAGAATTACAGTGTCCTAGAACATATACAAACCCACCCACTCGGGAATCACCACCAGAAAGGCCCAATTTGATTATGGGTAGCAGGGTTAGTGACTGAAAGCCAGCAGAGAGCAGAGCAGGCAGTACTGTTCCCTCTTGGACCCCATCCCCACATACAGCATCAGAGTGCAACGACGTGGGTTGCACCGCCCTGGTGAACACCTAAGGCTATGCCCCTTACTACAGAACAGGTGCCCTGAGGCAAAAAAAAAAAAAAAAAAAAAAAAGGCCCAAATGAAAGAACAGATCAAAACTCCAGAAAAGATACAACTAAGTGATGAAGAGACAGCCTATCAGATGCACAGTTCAAAACACTGGTAATAGGGAAGCTCACAGAATTGGTTGAACATGGTTGCAAATTAGAGGGAAAAAATGAAGGCTATGAAAAGGGAAATAAAGGAAAATTTACAGGGCACCAACAGTGACAGGAAGGAAACCAGGACTCAAATCAATGGTTTGGAGCAAAAGGAAGAAAGAAACATTCACTCAGAACAGAATCAAGAAACAAGAATTCAAAAAAAAAAAAAAAAAGAAACAAGAATTCAAAAAAAGGAGGAGAGGCTTAGGAACCTCCAGGATAAGTTTAAACGTTCCAACATCCGAATCATAGGGGTGCCAGAAGGAGAAGAGGAAGAGCAAGAAATCGAAAACTTATTTGAACAAATAGTGAAGGAGAACTTCCCTAATCTGGCAAAGGAAATAGACTTCCAGGAAGTCCAGGACGCTCAGAGAGTCCCAAAGAAGTTGGACCCAAGGAAGCACACACCAAGACACATCATCATTAAGTTATCCAAGATTAAATATAAAGAGAGAATCCTAAAGGCAGCACGAGGAAAGGAGAGAATTACCTACAAAGGAGTTCCCATTAGACTATCAGCTGATTTCTCAAAAGAAACCTTGAAGGAAAGAAGGGGCTGGAAAGAAGTATTCACAGTCATGAAAGGCAAGGACCTACATCCAAGGTTACTCTATCCAGAAAAGCTTTCATTTAAAATGGAAGGGCAGATAAAGTGCTTCCCAGATAAGGTCAAGTTAAAGGAGTTCATCATCACCAAGCCCTTATTATATGAAATGTTAAAGAGACTTATCTAAGAAAAAGATCAAAACTATGAACAGTAAAATGACAACAAACTCACAATTATCAACAAACGAACCTAAAGGAAAAGAAAAACAATGAAAACAAAAATTAAGCAAACAACCAGAACAGGAACAGAATCAGAGAAACGGACATTTCAGTGGGGAGGAGGAATGGAGGAATGGTGGGGGAAGGGTACAAGGAGAAGCAGCATGGGTAGTAAGCATAAGGTAGATAGGGAGAGACAAAAATGCTATGGGAAACAGAGGACTCAAAGAACTCATATGTACAACCCATGGACATGAACCAGGGGGGAACGCTGGAGGGTTGGGGGGAGCAGAGAGGAGGGGGGATAGAGGGAGAAAATTGGGAAAACGGTAATAGCATAATCAATTCAAAATATTTTAAAAATAAAGATAAGGAGAAAATCTTAAAAGTAGCAAGAGAAAAGGAGACAGTTACCTACAAAGGAGATCCCATAAGACTGTCAGCTGACTTCTCAAAAGAAACCTTGCAAACAAGAAGGGGCTGGAAAGAAGTATTCAAAGTCATGAAAGGAAAGGACCTACATCCAAGATTACTCTACCCAGAAAAGCTATCATTTAGAATGGAAGGGAAGATAAAATGCTTCCCAGACAAGGTAAAATTAAAGGAGTTCATCACCACCAAGTTATTATATGAAATGTTAAAGGGACTTATCTGAGAAAAAGTAGATCAAAAATATGAATAGTAAAACGACAACAAATTCACAATTATTAACAACTGAACCTAAAAACAAAAACAAACTAGTCAAACAACTAGGACAGGAACAGAATCACAGAAATGGAGATCACATAGAGGGTTATCAGAGGGGAGAGGGAGTGGGGAGAATGGGGGAAAAGGTACAGGGAATAAGAAGCATAAATGGTCAGTATAAAACAGACAGGGGGAAGTTAAGAATAGTATAGGAAATGTAGAAGCCAAAGAACTTATATGTACGACTCATGGACATGAACTAAGGTGGGGGAATGCTGGTGGGAGGGGCGATGCAGGGCAGAGGGGCATAAAGTGGAGAAAAATATAGAATAATTGTAATAGCATAATCAGTAAAATATATTTTTAAAAAATTTAAAAAAAGAACCCCTGGGTTCAATTCCTGGCTTTGCCCCTTATTAACTGTAATATTGGGTAAGTTATTTCTCTTTTCTGCACCTGTATTATCTCAATAGAAAAGTAAGAAGAAGAAGAATACCCTCAAAAAAAAAAAAGAAAAGAAAGAAAGAAACAAGAAAATCCCAAATAACCTAACAATACCTCTTAAAGAACAAAAAAATACAACAAATGCAGCCCAAGTCAGAAGAAATGAAATAATAAAATTAGAGCAGAATTAATTCAATGAAATACAGAACAAAAACACATTAAAAATTAATGCAGTAGACAGCTGGTTCTTTGAAAAGATTAATGAAATTGACAAATCTCTGGCTACACTCACTAAAGAGACAAAAGACTCAAAATCTGAAATAAAAGAGAAGTTACGATGGACACCAGAGAAATACAAAGGATAATATATGAACACTATGAAAGACTATATGCCATCTAATTCAACAACCTAGAAGAAATGGACAAGTTCTTAGAAATATATAACCTTCCTAGAATGAATCACAAAGAACTGGAACATTTAAATGGACCAACCAACAGTAGGAAAATTGGAACAATTATCAAAAACCTCCCCAAAAGTAAAAGTCCAGGATCAGATGGCTTCACTAGTAAATTCTATAAAAGCAATCAAGATTTAATATCTATCCTTCCCAAACTCTTCCAATAAATTCAAGAGGCAACACTTCCTAACATATTTTATATGAGGTGAACATTACCCTGAACCCAAAACTGGCAAGGAAAACCCACAGAAAAGAAAACTACACACTGATATCTCTCATGAATACAGATGCAAAAATCCTAAACAAAATACTGGCAAATCAAACACAACAACACATTAAAAAGATAATACACATCACAATCAAGTGGGGTTCATTCCAGGGACACAGGATGGTTCAATATATATGTAAACCAATCAATGAGATACACCATATTAACAAAATAAAAGATAAAATCATACATCATATCAATAAATGCAGAAAAAGCATTTGACAAGATACAACATCCATTTATGATTAAAACACTAGATAAAATAGGTTTAGAAGAAAAGTACCTCAACAAAATAAAGGCTACATATGACAAACCCTCAGCTAATATCATAATCAATGGTGAAAAACTGAAAACTTTGCCTCTAAGATCGGGAACAAAACAAGAATGCTCACTCTCACCACTGTTATTTAGCATAGTCCTGGAAGTCCTAGCCAGAGCAATCAGGCAAGAGAAAGAAATAAAATGCATCCAAATTTGGAATGAATAAAATTATCACTTTTTCAGGTGACATGGTTCTTTATACAGAAAACCTTACCAACCAAAAAACTATTAGAAACAATAAACATATACAGTAAAGTTGCAGGATACAAAAGAAATGTACAAAAATCCACTGAGTTCCCATATATGAACAATAAAATTTCAGAGAAAGAAATGAAAAAAAAAATTTTTTTTGCAATTGCAACAAAAATAAAATGAAACACCTAGGGATAAACTTAACAAAGGATGTGAAGACCTATATACTGAAAATTACAAGGCATAATTAAAAGAAAGTGAAGAAGACACAAAGAAATGGAAAGGTATTTTGTGTTGACAGATTGGAAGAAACAACAGAGTTAAAATGGTCATACTACCCAAAGCAAAATACAGATTTAATGCAATCTCCATCAAAATCCTAATGGCATTCTTAAAAGAAATAGAACAAAAAATCCTCAGGTGTGTATGGAACCACAAAAGACCCTGAACAGTCCAAGCAATCCTGAAAAATAGAACAAAGCCTAAGGAATCACTCTCCTTGACTTCAAAATTTAACAACAGTAATCAAAACAGTACGATACTGGCAGAAAACAGACAGAGAACAATGGAAGAGAATTGAGCGAGAGCCCACATGTGCACAGGCAAATAATTTTTGATAAAGGAACCAAAAACATACAGTGCAGAAAAGAAAGCTTCTTCAATAAGTGGTGCTAGGAAAATTGGAAAGCCACATGCAAAAGAATAAAATCAGACTGCATTTTGTCACCATATGTAAAAATTACCTCAAAATGGATCAAACAGCTAAATACGAGGCCTGAAACAATAAATTACATAGAAGAAAAACAGGTACTAAACTTATGGAAGTTGATCTTAGAGAGGATTTTACGAATTTGACCTCAAAGGCAACAGAAGTAAAATAAAAATAAATGAATGGGACTGTATCAAACCAAGAAGCTTCTACACAGCAAAAGAAACCATCAGCAAAACAAAAAAGGAACCAACCAAATGGGAGATATTTGCAAACGACATTTCTGATTAAGGGTTATCCAAAATATATAAAGAACTCATACGACTCAACAACAAGAACAAAAAATCCATTTAAAAAATGGGCAGAGGATCTGAACAGACACTTCTACGAGAAAGACTCACAAATGGCCAACAGATAAATGAAAAGATGTTCAACTACACTAGCTATTAGGGTATTGCAAATCAAACTACAATGAAGTACTACCTCACACCTGTTAGAAAGGCTGTTATCAACAAGACAAGTAATAACAAGTGTTGGAAAAGTTGTGGAGAAAAAGGAACCCTCATTCATCGCTGGTGGGAATGTAAAGTGGTACAACCACTATGTAAAACAGTATAGAGGTTTCTCAAAAAATTAAGAATAGAATTACCATAAGACCCATCAACCCCTCTTCTGCGTATCTTCTCGAAAAAGTTGAAAACATTTATTCATATAGAAATATATACCCCTATGTTCAGTGCAGCATTACTCATGGTGGCCAAGACATGGTAACAACTCAAGTGTCTTTCAATAGGTGATTGGATAAAGAAGATGTGGTACATATATGCAATGGAATACTACTCAACCATAAAAAAGATGACCTACTGCCATTTGTGACAACATGAGTATCATGCTAAACAAAATAAGTCACATAGAAAAAGTCAAAAACCGTATGATTTCATTCACATGTAGGATATGAAACTGAAAGCAACAAATGAACACACAATCCAAACAGACAAAAAGTCAGACACAGACAACAGTATGGTGGTTACCAGAAGGAAAGCAGAGCAGGGGACCTAGTAAAGGGTAAAGGGGGTCTACTACATAATGATAAAAGGAGATACGCCTTTGAGTGGTGAACACACAATGCAATATTCAGATGATGTATTACAGAATTGTACACTTGAAACCTATCTAATTTTATTAGTGTCACTCCAATAAATTTAATGAAAAAAAACCAAAAAATTATAACTTCAGCCCTGACTGGTATAGCTCAGTGAATTGAACATGGGCCTGAGAATCAAAGGATCCCTGGTTCAATTTGCAGTCAGGGCACATGCCTCGGTTGTAGGGCAGGTCCCCAGTTGGGGACACAAGAGAGGCAACCACACACTGATGTTTCCCTCTCTTTCTCCTTCCCTTCCCATTTCTCTAAAAATAAAATTTAAAAATCTTTTAAAAAATTATAACTTCAGTCTCATACTAATCTCTCTCATTTGTCATCTCCACTTGGACATCTAATAGAAATCTCAAATTTAATATATCTAATAAAATCAAATTCTTGATTCTCTCTTTGCCTTCAAATCTGCTCATCTCCTAGTATTCCCCATCTCAGCCAATCAGCAAATGCTCAGTTACTCTGGCCAAAATCTGTGTAGTCTTTCTTGACTTCTATTTCACTCCAAACCTACATCAAATCCTGTTGGCTCTACCTTCAAAACATATCCAGAAATTGAACCATTCTCCACAGTTCTACATCTATCTTCCTGCCTATTCAAAATCATCTCCTGCCTGGATTATTACAAGTAGCCTCCTACATGGTCTCTGCTTTTGTCCCTTTATCATCCATTCGTCATAAAGCAGCCAGATTGATCCTTTAAAAAATAGATCTTCATGTCACATCCCTAAGAAGAACTCTCCAATGGCTTCCCAACACACTTTGAATAAAATCCAAACATCTTTCAGGAACTACAAGACCCCTAGGACACCCCCCAACATTATGTTTTACCATATCTCTTACTATTTTCCCTCTTGTTTACACCAAACCAGCCACACACATCCTTGCTGTTTTTTGACCATGCCAGGCAGGCTACCACCTCAGCATTTTAGTACCCGTTGTTCCCTTTCCTCCAATGCTCTTCCTCTAGATACCGACATAGTTAGTGACTTCCTTACTTCCTTCAGGACTCTGATCAAATGTCGCCTTCTTAAGAGGTCTTTCCTGACCACTTTATCTAAAATAGTACCCCTGTCACACTGTATCTTCTTACTAACTTTGCTTCATAACACTTATTTTCTCACCTGGCTTTGGAACATATGCCTATTTACTTGTCTATTGATAGTCTCTCCACTAAAATTTAAGTTCTGTTTGGATAGGTTCTTGGTCATTTTTTTTTATTTCTATAATCCCAGTGCCTGATTATACAAATAGATACTCAATAAATTATAAAGTAATTAAATGGCTAAATAAATGATATACAATAAACACAACTGTAATATTAAAGGCTAGATAAAAACATTTTATCAGGCTTTTATAGAAGATTGTCTTAATTATTATACCACAATTTCATAATGTGCAAATTTTGTTTTACCCACAATATTATTACATTTATATAGTTTTCTACTTATAAGTAGTAGATTAAGCTCTTTTTAATGTAAGGAATGAATATGAAGAAATAAAAAGAAACTCCAAAAGTTTTTGTCTTGGATCCACTCTAAAACCACTTTTTAAATTGATTAGGCCACTAAACCTATTTTAATTTGTTTGAAAATGAGGAAAATAAGCACTTAAAAAAAGCTAAATTACCTGGAAGAGATTCTTTATTTCCATATGCAAACTATAGATTAAATGCTTATACACAATGTTGAATGTAGTAGCAATAAAGTTGCCTATACAGGCTGATATGCTCAAAGAATAAAGGGAATAGATAATTCATGTGAATGAGATATTCTGAGCCACTGTGGAAGTTTATGAACAAAACACAAGTTATTTTAATTTTTACTAGAATGGTTTTCAGGAAGTCTCGAAACAATCTAATTTTCAAGCTCCAAAGACATTTTTTAATATTCTAGAGTTAAAAATACTTTCCTAACATGAGGAAGAATCAGTTCTTTAATGAAACATAGAGATTATATTTAATCAAAGATATTTGATTAAAGGCTATTTTAACAAAAGTTACTTTTTCAAAGCTAAATTTTCAATTCTACTTGTCTGTTGTTAAAAGCATTCCCTGCTTTTTGTACTTACAATATTTTACATCACCTAATGGCATGCTTCATTTAAATATATGAATTTTCTACAATAAAATGACATTCAGTAGAGACAAATTATTATAACTTCCAATGTATGAAATACATACCTGAGTTAAACCAGCACCTGTTTGCATAGAAGACTTTTTAAATAGTCTCACTTCTTTGTTTATGTATCTTAGCATTCCACTAAGAGTACTGAAGTCATTATTCTCAGAGCTGTCATCTTCCAGGTCATATGTGAGAGGTTTAAATGAGTCTGACTGGGTGTAAGTCAGATCCTTCTGGCTTTCTTCTAATGTTGAAGGTTGTTCTAATTGCATTTTTTTTAAGTCCTGTAGTAATTCTTCAGAAAGATCTTCATCACGAGTTTTAAAACTAAGGTCACTGGCACTGATAGAGCGACGCAGTTTTCTACACTTGAAAAAAGCTGTGTGAGCATATTTAGCAAATTTTGGATCTTGAATGCCAGGAATAATTGCTACTGGAGATGAAAATGGGGCTGGTAGAAATTTGATGTCTTCTGCCTTTTCATGTCTAGAAATTTTGGCTTGTAATCTGGTTAATTCTGATTCCTGTAGAAAAATTGGTACACAGTAGATGCTCAATACACTTTGTTAAGTGAATTACTTAGAAAATCACAGACTCTTATCAGTCATCTAAGTCAACCTTCCTCCCAGTACAGTAATGCCTTTTATAACAACTTATCTGGGTTTTCCCAGCTCTTTTCAACCCTTCACTTTTGGACAATTACATAATTTCACTTGAAGTATGTTTAAACTATCCTAAGTAATTCCATAAAAAAACCAGATTTCCCTTAAAGAATTTTTTTCTTCTTGGTGTTAATGGCAGTATCATTTTCTAGTCCAGACTTAAATCTTGCACCTAAAAATTTCTCTACAAAAGTGTAAAGATACACTATCTTTTGTTCTTCTAACATACATACACACACAAAAAAACAACTCTCTTCAGAATTTCTATTAGGAAATAAATGTATATTAGCTACTACTCTGCTTTATATGTCCTCATTACAAGAAAGCTTTAGTATGCTAGACATTTTTCAAAGAAAAGTCTTTAATGAAATGATTAATAATATTTAATAAATCAATCCTTATTAAATGAACTTTTCATTTTTTTTATTTTTTTATCCTTCATTTGGGTCTTCTGGTCCAATTAGGGGATCCTAAGAATGAGACTGCATACATTAAAAAATCATACTGCCTAAGAAAGTTAAGACATTTTAATTTTAAAAATTCAATAATATATGTAGTGGTCTCCAGTTCAAATACATTCTCTTCTTATGAGTATCCATAAGAAATAAATTTCTAAATCAGCTACTTTTAATCTGATACACTATTTTCCTAAAAATACTGTTCGTAACTGTCATAATCACAGTGTACACTACAAAATGAAAGTTTAACGTATATTTCAGTTCTTTGATGTCTTTGTATCACTTTACCTAGATTAACTTTATAAGTGGTTAGACAGCCTTTTTTTTGTAGTAAGTCTTGTATTCACACTTATAATTAAAATTAATGAAGTAGCTATAGAGTTGGTATATATAAGGGTTATGTGGAGAGTTTTTTCTTTTATCTTCACCAGAGGACATGCTCATTAATTTTGGAGAGAGGGGAAGAGAAGGCAAGAGAGAGGGAGAGAAACATCAATGTGAGAGGGAAAAAATGATTAGCTTCCTCTTGCACACACCCAGCTGGGACTAGACCTGCAACTCAGGAATCGAACTTCGTAACTGGGAATCGAACCGGCGATGACAGCTAACCAACTGAGCCACACTGGCCAGTGAATGCAGGGAGTTTTGTTTTGTTTTTAAACTCGTGCGTTATCCAGCTACAATTGAGAAATGTAGTATCTCAGAAAGTAGGATTCCATTTAACTTACAGTTTAACATCTAACTTTTATAATAAAATGTACTATACTGAATACATTAAACATCATTCAACTTTTTTCTTAAGACTCACAGAAGGTCACTGTTGTAATCATTATTGTAGCATACCATAATATAATGATATCTTTAGGGCTCTCAGAAAATGGTCTTAGCTTTGCTCTGGCTCCAGTTGCACTCAAATACTAGCCATTTGTTAGGGTACTAAAGGAAGTGAGATGGAAAGATCAATTGCTTCAAATACTGTTATTCTCCTCTCTCTCACCTCTGTTTCTGTTCTCTGTATTTAATGTTGCTATTAATGGAAATGCTTTCCATTATTTATAGCTACTTCTAATTGTTACAGTTATGCCAGCTTCTGCTCTTCTATTAGTTTTTCTTATTTCTTTCTCTCTTATTCTCTTAAACTCCTTTTCAGTCTAGATTTAGAGCCAATTCACATTGACTTTGAGAGCTAGTGTCAGAAAACAAAGAAATTCTATTTTCTGACTGGAATATTAGCTAATCATGGTACATGGTCTACGAGCTCTATATGTATAGTTCATTTTATAATTGCCGCTATTTTGGTAATTTTCAAAGTAGTTTAACTTAAAAACTTCTGAATAATAGATAAGGGCAATACAATTGTATTTATTTCACTGATAATATCTAACAAATAGGCAGAGATAACTACTGTAACAAGAAACACCCAACACAGAATCTTTCAAATTTTAGCCAATTTTTCACAGTGAAGTTTTATAATTCTGTATAAATGTTATAAATCCCCAGAATACTAGGTATGTTAATGTTTCAATAAAAGCAGAGTGTTCAACCAAAACATACTTTTAGATTTTGTCTACTCAGCTTTCCTCTGGTACTGTGCATATCAAAGTATGTTATATAAGAAATTTAGTGCTCAGCTTAGTAACTAGAAATATTCTAAGGTATTATTTGACTGAGATTTTTGGTTTTTCAGTAACTTCCATTTTGGTATAAAATCATTTATTTTTATAACTAACAATGGGATTGTTCTTTATTTTAAGGTCTTGACTGACCATGTTAAACATACATATTGGCAATTTTCAACTAATATTAAAATTTTTATCTCTATACATTAATCTAATATTAATTTCAAATTCCAGAATAAACTGCCATTATCAGCAGGGGTAAATAAGTAGCAATGGGCTATTTGAAAAAAGACATACATACTCAAGTCCAGTAAAAAAAATTTTAATACAATCTTGCATTTCCTACTTTATGATTTTTAAAGGAACTTTAGTGATTTTGAAAAATGCTCCTACTTTTTAAAGATATCAATTATAAAACCCTCTAAAGTAAACATTACGATTAAGTCTGTATTTGTAAAAGTTCAAGCCCAAGATGGCAACATAGGAAGCTCCTCCCGTGACACGCCAAATCTACAACTACACAAGGAGCTATAAACCCCATGCCCATCATAAAGCCGTACAATGGCACTGACCACCAGACTCCCAGGTTCTCCCTGAAGAGTAAAGGGTTTGGACCTCAAATCTAGCGCTCCAACTTTTAAGACTCCCACCTAAGGGACGGCCCTCAAAACACCTGGCTCTGAAAGCCAAAAGGGCTTGCATCCGTAAGACTATAGCAAACAAAGAAACAGTTACCAGGCTTGCAAGAATGGACCATGGTTATACCCAAAGGACTCAGCAAAGCAGCAGGCAAAAAAAGCCATCTCCCAGTCATTCCCTGAAAGGAGCCCATTTTTATACTTCAAAGGCTGTTGCCTGAGGGTCAGACTGTGATCCTTTCCAGAGATGGGGGAAGCTGATGGACACATCCTCTGTCTTCTCCCTTGAGTCTGCTTCAAATTGCCAGTATCTCCTTGGAAGGAGCTTGTATACATGTCTGGTGCCCCAGGTTTTGAAGCTGCTGCCCCTGGGACAGACCCTTGGATTGTATGGCTCTGACAGCCAACTCATGCATTCATGAGTCCAACAGAATATAGCAAATAAAGCAGCAGCTCTTAATGGACACAGGAGCAATCCCTTGTAGCTATATACATAGGCCCAGTGCTGACGAAGCAGGCAAAAGGCCCGTATCCAAGTTTCTCCCTGGAAGACCCCTGACGACATACTTTTCCAAATGCTGCCTGAGAGCCCAGCTTCCAGTCAGCCTGGATGGAGGATCTTCCTCTTCCAGATACTGACAGGTCTTAGCACATCCTTAGCTACTGAGAGCCACTAACAGCAAAGAATGCTGTTTGGACAATCACAAAGGTTTAAAAGACAAAAGAAGCTCGGGCCAGGCTGAATGATAAAATACATCTCCTGCATGAGACCACTCTATTAAGACTAGGGAAAGTAGCTGTTTTAACTAATGCACAGTAACCAACACAGAGAGTCAAGAAAAATGAAGAAACAGAAGAATGTGCTCCAAACAAAAGAATAAGCTAATACTCCAGAAACATATCCTAATGAAACACCTGGTAGAAAATACCTAAGAAACACCTAAAGAGGTGATTTACTTGACAATGAGTTCAAATAACCATCATAAAGAGGCGTACCAAAGTGAGAATAATGAACATATTGATAATTTCAAAGAGACAAAAAATACCAAACAGAAATCAGAGAGTAAAGAATACAAAAATTGAACTGAACAATTCAGTAGGAAAGTTCAACAAAAGACAAAATCAAGTAGAAGAAAGGAGCAGTGAACTCAAAAAGAAGGCAGTGGAATTCAACCAATCAAAGAAGCAAAAATAAAAAAGAATAAAAAAGTGAAGTTAGCTTAAGGAACTAATGGGAACCATCAGGCAAATGAACATACAAATTACAAGGATCCTAAAGGAGAGGAGAGGAAAAGGCAGGCACTAAGCTTATTCAAATAAATGGAGGACTTCCCAGTCAAGAGAGAAATTTAGGTCTCCTCACATAACCACATTGAGATTACAACTAAACTATAGGAAAACCATCACTCTGCACTGTTAGAAATTGAGTTGAACAGAAGTCTGACAACTATGGATTAAAGAAACCACATCCATCCAGACTGGTAGGAGGGGCACAGATGTGGAACATACTGATCCCATATCCACATGTGGTAGATGAAAATTTGGGAGGAATATCTCAGGAGTGAGGAGTCCCAGCCCCATGCTAGGAAACCTAACCCAGGGTTCCAGTGCCAGGAAGATAAGTACCCATATCTCCTGGCTACAAAAACCAGCAGGGATTTAGTCAGTGGAAAAAACTTCTGGAGCCCCAAGCAGTTCCTCTTAAAGAACCCACACACGGACCTAATCAGACTCACTCCTGGTAAGTTCCAGCACCGGGGTAGCAGCTTGAAAGGCACCAGTGGCATAGGGGGAAGAACTGAAGTGTGGCATCAAGGCAAGACACAGGGGACACCTTTCTCCCAGAAGAAAGGCAGGCAGAAGCCAGTGTTTCTTTTCTGAACCTTCTCACCACAGAGCCACAAACCCAGCAGATGGGTGCCATATCTAAGATTCCATCAACCTGGCTAACACTGTTTGCCCTGCTTTGGAGATCCCCTGAACCTCCAGCCCACCCAATTTATGGGCCCAACCAAACTGTTAACAGTGTCTTTTCCATATGAATGGCTGGTCTTGGCTCATGCTTCATAACTTCCTAAATCTTCTCAAACAAGCAACAGCAGGCCTCGGTAAGCCCCCAGCCCCTATACCTTTTGCTAAATGGCTCCAGGCCCAACAGTAGTCACAGCTAATCTAGGTTCACTGCTTGGCTTCTCCTGGGAACCTCCCAGCCCAGCACAACTAGCAGCCATTTGCAGATTGCTTTGCAGCTCATGCAGAGTTGCCCCAGGGAAAACACAAGTGGGGACTGACCTACGAATGCACCATCAGGGAAACCTCAGAGCATGCGTAGCCAGTGGACATTTATGGACCACCGTGGAACGCTACGACCCTGCCCCTGCACAGTCGATCCTCATGGAGGGTAGAGATTGGTGTTCAGTGCTCATAGCCAGTCCTTGTGGCTGACTGGCCTGGGTAAACCCCTACCACTGACCTGCCAACAGCAATCAAGGCTCAACCACAAGGGGAGGGTGTACTCAGCCCACACGAACGGTGACCCTCGAGTACACAGCATGGGTGATATGGGAGACTGTGCCAATGGACCCTACAGGACACCTACTACATTAGGCCACTCTACCAAGACAGGGAGTCACAGCAACTCTAGCTAATACATAGAAACAAACAGGGAGGCTGCTAAAATGAGGAGACAAAGAAACATGGCCCAAATAAAAAACATCGCAACTCCAGAAAAAGAACTACACAAAATGGAGATAAGCATTCTGTCAGATGAAGAGTTCAAAATACTGTTTATAACGATGCTCAAGGAACTTAGTGAGGACCTCAGTAGCATAAAAACATCCAGTCAAAAACAAAGGACACATTAATTGAAATAAAGAACAATATATAGGGAAACAGCCCTGGCTGGTGTAGCTCAGTGGATTGAGCACAGGCCTGCAAACCAAAGGGTTGCTGGTTTGATTCCCAACAGGGCACAGGCCTGGGTTGTGGGCCAGGTCCACAGTAAGGGGTGCATGAGAGGCAACCACACGTTTATGTTTCTCTCTCCCCTTCTCCTTCCCTGCATCCTCTCTAAACACATACACACACACATACACACAGAAAAACAACAGTAGGGTGAATGAAGTCAAGAATAAAATCAATGATTGAAACATAAGGGAGCAAAAAACAAGCAATCAGAACAAGAAGAAAAAAGAATCCAAAAAAACATGGACAGTGTAAGGAGCCTCTGGGACAACTTTAAGCATTCCAACATTTGCATGACAGGTGTGCCAGAAGGAGAAGAGGAACAGTAAGAAATTGGAAATGTGTTTGAAAAAATAATGAAAGAAAACTTCATTATCCTGGCTGCTGTGGCTCAGTGGATTGAGCACCAGTGTGTGAACCAAAAGGTCACTGGTTTGATTCCCAGTCAGGGCACATGACTAGGTTACAGGCCTGGTCCCCAGGTGGGGGCATGCGAAAGGCAACTGATAGAGAGAGGCAGCCAATTGATATATCTCTCACACACTGATACTTCTCTCCCTCTCTCTAAAAGTAAATAAATAAGTCTTTAAAAAATAAAAATAAATAAAACTTTGTATTAAAGAAAAAAGAGAAAAGAAAACTTCCCTAATTTGGTGAAAGAAATAGACATGCAATTCCAGGAAGCACAGAGAGTCCCAAACAAGATGGATACAAAGATGTCCACTTCAAGGCACATCATAATTCCATTACCCAAGATTAAAGATAAGGAGAGAATATTAAAAGCAGCAAGAAAAAAGCAGTTAATTCCCTACAGGGGAGTTTCCATAAGACTGTCAGCTGTTTTCTCAAAAGAAACTTTGCAGGCTAGAAGAGATTGACAAGAAATATTCAAAGTCATGAAAAGTGGAGACTTACAGCTAACATTGCTCTCCCCAGCAAAGATATCATTCAGAGTTGAGGTGCAGACAAAGAGTTTCCCAAACAAACAAACAAAAACCTAAAGGAGTTCATCTCCAACAAACCATTATTATCTGGAATGTTAAAGGGACTTATGTAAGACGAAGAAGATCAAAACTATGAACAGTAAAATGCCAATAAATACACATCTATCAATAAATGAATCTAAAAAACAAACTTAGCAAACAAGAACAGGAACAGAATCATGGATATGGAGAGTGTTTTGATGGATGCCAGATGGGAGGGTAGTGTGGAGGAATGGTGAAGAAGCAAGGGAATGAAGAAGTACAAATTGGTAGTTACAGAATAGCCATGGGGATGTGAAGTACAGTGTATGAAATGGAGTAGCCAAAGAACTTATCTGCATGACCAAAGGACATGAAGAAAGCTGTGAAGATTTCTTGAGGGTGTGGGGGTGCTGAGTAGAAGAAGGCAAAGGAGGAGAAATTGGGACAACTGTAACAGCGTAATCAATAAAATATAATTTTTAAAAAGCAAAGAAAGAATGGATGAAAACTTCCCTAATTTGAGGAAAGAAACAGACATGCAGATCCAGGAAGCCCATAAAGTTTGAAATATAATGAATACAAAGTGACCCACACTGAGACACATTATAATGTAATTCTCAAAAATTGAAGACAAGGAGAGAACCTAAAAGCCGCAAGAGAAAAACAACTTGTTACATACAAGGGAACCCCACTTATACAATCAGAGAAACTTTACATGCCAGAAAGGAAGGCATGATATATTGAAAATGCTAAAAGAAAAAAAAAATTCCAAGAAAGAACACTATTCCCAGCAAAGTTGCCTTTCATAACTGAAAAGGAGAGTTTTCTAAATAAACAAAAGCTGAAGAAATCCATCTCTACTAGACTGGCCTTACAGGAAATGTTAAAATGACTTCTTCAAGCTGAACTGAAAGGACGCTATTTGTTAGCAAGAAGACACATGAAACTATAAATCTCACTGATAAAGTTAAATATATAGTTAACTTTAATAATATTCTAATGTAATGGTAGTAGGTAAATGACTTATAATTCTAGGATGAAGGTTAAAAGACAAAAGTATTAAAATAACTACAGCTACAATAGTTTGTTAATGGATACAAATGACATAAAAAATGTAAAATTCAGGCCTTGACTGGTGTGTCTCAGTGGGTTGAGCATCATCCCACAAACCGAAAGGTTGCTGGTTCATTGCCCACTCAGGGTTCATGCCTGGGTTGCAGGCCAGGTCTCCTGTTGGGGGCATGCAAGAGGCAACTGATCAATGTTTCTCTCACACATCAATGTTTCTCTCCCTCTCGTTCTCTCTCCCTTCCCCTCTCTCTAAAGATAAATACATAAAATCTTAAAAAAAAAAAAAAAAGACTTTGTGCTATGGCTGACCTAGCTATCACTAACACATAACATGAAGTTTGGCTACTGTTTGCCTCTGACCCTGCGTAAAGCTTACTTCCTTCCATCACTCCAAATGCTCCTTCCTCCAGGGGAGAAAGAATGGGAGTGCTATAGAAATCAGACAAAATCTTCCCTTTCGTCCTCATACACCTTAAATCCTACTCCTTCTTAAACCTCAAGGCTACTGCAACCATCCCCAAACTCTCAACTTTCCATCTAAAAAACAAAAATTGAGGAGGCAAGAGAAAAATGTAAAGCTTTAATATGTGTTTGTGGTTAAGTTCTTATCAGCTTAACACAGACTTGTAAAATACTGTGGGTAATCCTCATGGTATCCACAAAAGAAAAACCTACAGTAAATACAAAAATAAGAGCGAGAGAGAGAGAGAAAGGAATCATCAAATCACAAAGAAAGAGCAAAAGAAGAAGAAAGGAACAACAGAACTAACAACAGCTAGAACACGATTAACAAAATGGAAGTAGTAGGTTCCCATCAATAATTACTTTAAATATAGATAGACTAAATTCTCCAATCAAATGAGAGAAAAAGAATGGATTTAAAAAATAAGACTCAACTATATACTGCCTAGAGAGACTTCAGTCTTAAGGACACACAAAGACTTAAAGTGAAGAGATATAAAAATACCCTCCATGTAAATGGAAGCCAAAAGAAACTGGTGTTTTTATACTTTTATCAGAATAAAAAACAAGACAATGAACGCCATTATAAAATGATAAAATGTAAATCTAATGAGAGGATTTAACATTTGTAAATATTTAGGTACCTAAAAAACATAGGAGCACCTCAATATATAAAGCAAATATTAACAAACCTGAAGGGACAAATAGACTGCAATATAATAACGGCAGGGTACTTCAATATCCCACGTTCACTGATGGATAAATCATGAAGACAGAAAACCAATAAGGAAACACTGGGCTTGAACTACACATTTGATCAAATGGACTTAACAGACATTTACAGAACATTTCATCCATCACAGAAATATACACATTGTTCTCAAGCACACGATAGAACATTCTCCAGGACAGATAATACGTTAGGTCAAAAAAAGATAATATATTTTTTAAAAACTGAACTCATATCAAACATCTTCCAACCACAATGGTATAAAGTTAGAAATCAATTTTAAGAAGAAAACTGGAAAACTGCAGTCATGTGAAGGTTAAGCAACAAACAACAGAACAACTAATGGGTGAAAGAAGAACTCAAAAGCTATCATTTAGACTGGAAGGGCAGATAAAGTGCTTTCCAGATAAGCTAAAGGCAAAGGAGTTAATCATCACCAAGCCATCATTATATGAAATGTTAAAGGGACTCTCTTCCCCCGCTTCCCCTCTCTCTCTAAAATAAAACTAAATAAATTTTAAAAACCAGACTGCTGTTCATTAAAAAATAATTTTTAAATGAACAGGTAAACTACAGAATGGGAGAAAATATTTGTAAATCATATACCTGATAAGGGATTAGTTACCAAAATATAAAAAAACTTATACAACTCAATAGCAAAAAACAATCTCATTTAAAAACAGGTAGAGGAACTAAGGAGATACACATTTTTCCAAAGACATACAAATGGCCAACAGGTAAATAAAATGGTTCTCTGGGAAATGCAGATCAAAACTATACTGGGATAAGACAACCCTGGGCTAGGGGGTGGGAGTGTGAACAACTGGGTGGCCTGAGTGCCGGATGCAGAGCTAGGTGGGCTGTGGGAGGAGTGAGTAGGGGCAGATGAATGGGGGAGAGGTGCTTAGAACAAGATGCCATTTCAACTTAAGAAAGATTGCTTTGGAGAGAGCAAATGTAATTTATGAGTGTAATACTGAAAAAGTATTAATGAAGCTTAGAAAACCTACAATAACAGCTACAATTTGGTCCTCAGGAAATACTATTGGCACTGGAGCAACTAGTGAAGCAGCAGCTAAATCTGGTGCCAGGTGTTTAGCATGTTGTTTGCAAAAGCTAGGATTTCAGGAAATATTTAGAGATTTTTAAGTTCTGAGGTGATATCTCATTATGGTATAATTTACATTTTTCTGATTAGTGATATTGAGCATCTTTTCATATGTCTATTGACCATCTGTATAGCCTCTTTGGATAAGTGTCTATTCAGGTCTTTTGCCCATTTTTAAATTGGGTTGTTTGTTCTTTTGGTGTTGGGTTTTGTAAGTTCTTCATAAATTTTGGATATTAACCTTATCAGATTTATTGGTGAATATGTTCTCCCATTCTGTAGGTTGTCTTTTTATTTTGTTGATGCTTTTCTTTGCTGCGCAAAAGCTTTTTAGTTTGATAGAACCCCATTTGTTTATTTTTTCTTTTGTTCCCCTTGCCTGAGGAGAAATATCCAATAAAATATTACTATAAGCAATGTCCGAGATTTTGCTGCCTATGTTTCCTTCTATGATTTTTATGGTTTTAGATCTAACATTTAAGTCTTTGGTCCATTTTGAATTTATTCTTGTGTGTGGTATAAGGTGGTGGTCTAGTTTCATTTCTGCATGTATCTGTCCAATATTCCCAACAACATTTATTCAATAAACTATCTTTAGCCCATTGTATGTGCTTGTTTCCCATTGATTATTAATTGACTATACAGGTGTGGGTTTATTTCTGGGCTCTCTATTCTGTTCCATTGATCTATGTGTCTGTTTTTATGCTAGTACCATGCTTTTTTGATTACTATGTTCTTATAGTATAGTTTGATATTAGGTAATGTGATTCCTCCAACTTTGCTACTCTTTGTCAGGACTGCTGTTGCTATGTGGGGCCTTTTGTGGTCCCATATAAGTTTTTGAAGTATTTTTTCTAATTCTGTGAAATATATCATTGGAACCTTGATAGGAACTGCACTGAATCTATAGATTGCTTTGGGTAGTATGGACATTTTAATGATGTTACTTCTTCCTATCCATGAAAATGGTATGTGCTTCTACTTATTTGTATATTCTTCAATTTCTTTCTTCAGTGTCTTGTAATTATCTGACTACAGGTCTTTTACATCCCTGGTTAGGTTTATTCCTAGGTATTTTATTCTTTTTGTAGCAACTGTGAATTGGGATTGTTTTCTTAATTTCCCTTTCTGTTAGTTTGTTATTGGCATATAAAAATGCAACTGATTTCTGGATAATAATTTTGTATCCTACTTTGCTGAATTCATTGATCAGTTCTAGTAGTTTGCTGGTGGAATCTTTGGGATTCTCTGCATACAGTAGCATGTTATCTGCAAATAAAGGCTGTTTTACTTCTTTCCCGTTTAGATGTCTTTTATGTCTTCTTGTCTGATTGCTGTGGCTAGGATTTCCAGTACTATGTAGAATAAGAGGTGAAAGCAGACATCCCTGTCTTGTTCCCAACTAATGGGAATGCCTGTAGTCTTTGCCCTTTGAGTATAATGATGGCAGAGAGTTTGTCATATATGGCCTTTATTATGTTTAGATATGTTTCCTCTATTCCCACTTTGCTGAGAGTTTTTATCATAAATGGGTGCTGGATTTTATCAAATGCTTTTTCTGCGCCTGTTGATATGATCTTGTGGCTTTTATCCTTCATTTTGTTTATGCGGTCTATCACATTTATTGACTTGTGAATGTTGTACCAACCCTGCATTCCTGGAATAAATCCCACTTGATCATGGTGTACCTTTTTGATGCATTGCTGTACTCAGTTTGCTAATATTTTGTTGAGGACTTTAGCATCTATATTCATCAGTGATAATGGTCTTTTTTTTTTTTTTTTTTTTTTTTTTTTTTAGTGTCTTTATCTGGTTTTGGAGTTAGAATAATGCTGGCCTCATATAATGTGTGTGGAAGCCTTCTCTCCTCTTGAATTTTTGGAAATAGTTTGAGAAGGAGAGGTGCTAGTTTTTCTTGCAATATTTGGTAAAATTCGTCTGTGAAGCCATCAGGTCCAGGGTTTTGTTATTTTTTGACTACTGCTTCAATTTCACTAGCTGTAATCTGCCCATTCAGATTCTCTGATTGTTCTTGACTTACCTTTGGAAGATTCTATGTTTCCAAGATTTTATCCATTGGTCCAGGTTGTCCAATTTGTTCGTATATAGTTGTTCATAATACTTCCTTACAGCCCATTGTTTTTCTTTGGTGTCTGTTATTTCTCCTCTTCCATTTGTGACTGTATTCATTCGTGTCCTCTCTTTTTTTCTTGAAGAGTCTGGTTAAAGGTTTGTTAATCTTGTTAGCTTTTCAAAGAACCAGCTCTTGGATTTATTGACTTTTTGTGTCATTTTTTAAGACTCTATCTCATTTATTTTTGATCTCATCTTCCTTCATTCTACTCACTTTGGTTTTGTTTATTGTTCTTTTTCAAGTTCCTTTAAGGGTAAATTTAGATTATTTGAGCTTTTTGTTTATGTTTGTCTGTTTGGGTTTTTTACTATAGGCCTGTAATGGTATGAACTTCCCTCTTCCTATTGCTTTACCTGTGTCAGAGATTTTGGATTGTTCTGTCCTCATTTTCATTTGTTTCAAGGTATCTTTTGATTTCTTTCTTGATCTCTTTGTTGACCCATTCATTGTGTAATAACATGTTCCATGTCTTTGCATGTCTTTCAGTATTCTTGTGATTTATTTTTAGTTTCATAGCATTGTAGTCAGAAAAGATACTTCATATAATTTCAATCTTCTAAAATTTATTGAGACATGTTTTGTGTCCTAACATGTGGTCTATCCTAGAAAATGTTCCACGTGCACTTGACACATATGTACATTCTGCTGCTTTGGGATGAAATGCTCTGAAGATATCAATTAATTCCATTTAATCTAAGTTAAGGCTGCTGTGTCCTTGTTGATTTTCTGTTTGGAAGATCTACTCACTGAAGTCAATGGGGTGTTAAAATCCCCAACTATGACTATATTTCTGTCAATCTCTCCATTTACGTCCATCAAGATTTGCTTCACATATTTAAGTGCTCCTATGTTGGATGCATAAATGTTTAGTAGGGTTATATCCTCTTATTGGATTGTTCCCTTTATCATTATGTAGTGTCCTTCAGTCTCCTACTATAGCCTTGGTTTTAAAGTCTATTTTGTCACATACAAGTACTGCTACCTCAGCTTTTTTTCTTTTCCACTTGCGTGAAATACCTTTTTCCATCCCTTTAATTTTAGTTTGTATCTTTCAATCTGAGATGGGTCTCCAGAGGCAGCATATATATATGGGTCTGGTTTTCTGCTACTGTTTATGTTTTGGTTGGAGCATTTAAGCCATTTATTAAGGTGATTATTGATAGGTCCATATTTAGTGCCATTTTATTGTTAGGCTTTCCCTCCTCCCCCTCTTCCTTCTTAAAGCAAGATGTTTAACATTTGTTACAGTACTGGTTTAGTGTTAACAAACTCCTTTAGCTTTTCTTGCCTGGGAAGTCCCTTATTTCTCCTTCTACTTATTTATCTTTTTTAAGTAGTTTACTTATTTTTAGGGAGGAAAGGAGGAGAAAGAGAGGGAAGGAAACATCAATGTGTGGTTGCCTCTCATGTGCTCCCCACTGAGGACCTGGCCCACAACCCAGGAATGTGCCCTGACTGGGAATTGAACCAGCGACCCTTTGCTTCACAGTCTGGCGCTCAATCCACTGAGCCACACCAGCCGGGGCCATCTCCTTCAATTTTAAATGATAGACTTGCTGGGTATAGTAGCCTCGGTTGTAGGCCCTTACTTTTCATTACCTTGATTATTTCATGTCACTCCCTTCTGGCCTGAAATGTTTCTTTTGAGAAATCAGAGAGTTTAATTTATATTCCCTTGTATGTAATCACCTGCTTTTTTCTTACAGCTTCTAGGATTCTCTCCTTTTCTTTTTGGCTTGTCATTTTTCTGTATTTTGCCAGGTATAATGCGTACTTTTTTCACCCAAATTTTTGAGGGAAAAATAAGGATTCACATTATACATGGGCATAATAATCCCGCGTATAATGCACACAAAACGTGGGTATGCATTATACACAGCAAAATACAGTAATAATGATGCATCTCAGTGTAGTCCTCTTTGGGTGCAACTTGTTTGGGACTCTCTGAGCTTCCTGGACTTGTGTTTCTCTTTCCTTTACCAGATTAGGGAAGTTTTTGGTCATTATTCCTTCAAATAGGTTTTCAATCCCTTTCTCACTCTTATCCTTCTGGTATTCCCATAATGCAGATGTTGTTATACTTCACGTTGTTCAAATGTTTCTTAAGCTGTCATTTTTTAAAATTCTTTTTTCTTTTTGCTGCTCTGCCTGTGTGTTTTTTCGTGCCTTGTCTTCCAAATCACTCATTCAATCCTCTGCTTCATTTAACCTACTGTTTATTCCTTCCAGTGTATTATTTATTCCAGCTATTGCATTCTTTATTTCTGACTGGTTTTTTTTTAAGGTTTCTACGTCTTTTTTCATGGTGTTGAGTATCCTTATAATCATTACTCTAAACTCTCTATCTGATAAACTGCTTACCTCAGATTCATCTAGTTCTTCTTCTGGAGAATTCTCTTGTTCTTTCATTTGGGGTCTGTTTCTTTGCCTTCACATTTTGGCTACTTTGTGTTTTCTACCATAGTTGTTAAACTAATCAGTAATGTAGCCTCAGGCTACAATCAGCAGCCTGGCTGTAAACTCCACAGGGTAGGGCAGAGTAATTTCTGCAGGTGGGGGTATTACTTACTCTCAGGCTGATGCCACTTTGGAGGGGAGTGCTCTGCCTGAGAAAGATGGCTTCTGCTGTATGGGGAATGACTCAGTACAGGGATCCTGGCGGCTGTTCCTTCAGCTCTCTCCCCAGCACCACTAACGCCAGACTCCCGTCAAGTGCCTCTAGTCCACTCTGCACTCTCTCTGCCTGGGCCCTGGGGTAAATGGCTGCAAACAAAATTTTGTATGTTGGCCTTTTAAGAGGCTCTGTGCATCTCCGGCAATCTCTCCTTGGCAAATAGAACTCTGCTGCTTTTCACAGCAGGATGTTATCTGGGTTCCTTTCTGGCTCCGGTACTATAGGCTGGAGAACCCAGACTGGGGTTCAGACCCCACAGTTCTCATGGGAAACCCCCTGGCCACTGAAATATCCCTCCGGAACTCCAGGTGCCACCCATGGAAACCCAGCCAACCCTCTCCCACCACCTTTGCACTCTTTTACCAGTCTTTTTGTGGTTAAGTGGTTTCTTCCATCTCTCTGTGGTTTTAAGTCTTCACTCTAGCTCAGGGGTGTCAAACTCATTTTTACCGGGGGCCACATCAGCCTCTCGGTTGCCTTCAAAGGGCCGAATATAATTTTAGGACTGTGTAAATGTAACTACTCTTTAACTAGAGGCAAGGAGCTCGGCCCTGCCGCCAGGTAGAAACAAGGTGCCAGGCAGGATTAAACAAGATGGAGGGCCAGATTCAGCTCATGTGCCTTGTGTTTGCCACCTGTGCTCTAGCTAGTGAGAGTTGGTTACTCAGGATTTCTCTACAATTTAGTTGTAATTCCAGATTGGTCCTGGGAGGAGGTTAGTGTAGCTTACACTTACTCCATCATCATCTTGGATCCCCCAAGTAATCCTCTTTTTTAGATCCCTGGGCAGCATCACCACCATTAAGAGAACATGTAATCTTGTTAACTATCTGTAATGCAATCATAGAGTTTTCCCTGCCTTGCTTTCTTCCACACTCAGGTAATCTTCCTTAATTTCCCTCCTTAATTCCAAATGCATAAAAGAAACTGCAAAGTGTCATTCAGAGAAGCATTTATCTCAGTCTGTTGAGATTTTGCTTTTAGGAATGTCCTCTATTTGGCTCAAATGAATCTTATAAAAATTTTCTACAGGTTTGGATATTCTTACATTGACATATGCTGTATATGCTTCTATATGTTTACTTACTTTAATAAGTAATGCTTCATTTGTAGCTTCAATTACTTCATTCCTGTCTTGGACTTGTTGATGCAAACTGCTTACAGTATCCTGAGCTTCTTCTAATTCTAATTTTGCCTTCTCTAACTGTTCATTTAGTTGCTGAACAGATGTCTTTTGAGAGTCAGCAGAAATCTTCCACTTTGCATGATTCTCTTGATGTGAGAGCATCTATATAGTCCCAAAATTGAAAAGGAAAAGAAAAAAGAAAACAGAGTGGCGTTGGTTTGAACAACAGTCTACTACTTTTAACCTGTACTTAATAAAAGTAAATTGTTTTAAATACAAATATCTGATTTCTCAACAAATAATACACTAGAGGAAAAAGAGGGGAGAAGAAACTTATAGTGTTAAATTTACTTAAGAACAGTTAACCAGCCCTGGCTGGTGTGGCTCAGTGGATTGAATGATGGTCTATGGGCCAAAAAATTGCTGGTTCGATTCCTAGTCAGGGCACATGCCTGGGTTGCAGGCCAGGTCCCCAGTTGTGGGTGTGCAAGAGGCAACTGATTCGTGTTTCTCTCATACACTGATGTTTCTCTCCTTTTTCTCCCTCCTTTCCCCTATCTCTAAAAATAAATAAATAACAAATCTTAAAAGAAAAGAACAATTAACCAAATTCAATGGACCATTTCTGCACCCTGATTGAAACAAATCAAGTATAGATATTTTTGTGACAATTGGGGAAATTTGAACTATGACTGGATAGTTGAGGATATTAAAGAATTACTGCCATTTTTAGGTGTGATAATAATATTGTGGTTATATTAAAAAAATAATCCTTATCTTTCATTCATGAGATTCCACATATAACTGAGGTCAGATGGTATCTGTCTTTCTCTGACTGGCATATTTCACTTGGCATAATAATCTCCAGGTCCATCCATGCAGCCGCAAAAGTTAAGATTTCCTTCTTTTTTAATGGCCCAGTAGTATTCCATTGTGTAAATATACCACATCTTTTCTATCCACTCATTTCCTGATGGCACTTGTAGGGGTACATGTATTCTTTCAAATTAACGTTTCAGGTTTCTTTGGATATATTACAAGAAGTGGGATCACTGGGTCAAAAGGCAGTTCAATTTTTATTTTTTAAGGAAAATGCATACTGTTTTCCACAGTGGCTACACCAGCTTGCATTCTGACCAACAGTGCACGAGGGTTTCCTTTTCTTCATACCCTTGCCAGAACTTGTTTTATTGGTTTATTGATGATAGCCATTCTGACAGGTGTGAGATGATATCTCATTGTAATAACTCTTATCTTTTAGAGACAGTTACTGAAATGTTTACTGATGAAACAATGATATCCAGGATTTGCTTCTAAATAATATGTGATATGTGGAGGGAGGAAGGGAAGTGAGGTTAAAGGTATAGTGACCACCACACTTCCCAGTTTGCCTATGACTGTCTGGGTTTTATGCCTTAGTATCCTCATTAGTTAGTAACAGCATCCCCTTTCATTCTCAAACGTAGTCCCTTTTAGATAAAAGAAATGGTTAATATACTTATCAAAAAGATGCCAGAATTTATTTATAAAGAAATGTGTATTATTCTTACATGTTTAAACTTCGGTCACCTTCCAAGTACTCTCAATATGATGCAATACACCAATTAAGACATTTTTTTCCACTGCTCAAAACATTTTTTGAACTTGTCAATTTTGATGCCTTTAAGTGCTGCTTGTTTTTTGTTTCACCTGTTTCACATCGGCAAAATATTTTCCTGTGAGAACTTTTTTCATCCAGGGAAACAAAAATTAGTTGCTTGGGGCAAGACTGGGTGAATAGGGAAGGTGGGGTATGCGGTTCATACCGTTTTTGGTCAAAAACTGCTGAACACTCAGTGCAGTGTGGGCAAGTGTGCTCATAAATCACCCATCATGAAATGGGCAAATGAATTCAAAGAGTCTTCAAAAAACATTCACTGAAGCCAAACACACCCTCTCACCACAGTGCCCACTGGTACACTGATATGATGGGTTCCTAGAACACTCAGCTGTACTACAAGGAGCCCACCCTCCAGAAGTTAATTTTATGGTTTTTTGGGTTTCCGCTTGTAGATGAAATCAAATTGGCCAAGAGTTGTTAATTATTGAAGTTGAATAATAAAGGTGGGAGGATTTACACTATTCTCTCTACTTTTGAATATGTTTAGAATTTTCCACAATAAAGTTTTAAAAAACCTTTTTCATAAAAAATCAGTTTTGAAATTATTAAGTGACTTTTCTGACAATTCTGAAACCTGTATTTTGAAAAATACTTTTTAAATTTATTGATCCTTTTTTTCTCCATTACTTTAGTGACATATTCTCTCATTTTTATATTCAAACAATATATATACTTCAAGTACCAAGGAGAAAAACATTACTTTTTTTTTTTTTAGCATTCAGGTATTCATGAAACAAAAATTCAAAATTTGTGCTGCTTGTCACTGCCAGAACCAATAAGTAGAGACAAGGATTGAGTCTTTATGGGTGCTTTATTCAGATGCCAGTGATCTGAAAAGACAGCAAGTTATGTACACTGAAATTCGCCTTAAGCTAACTTTTTTTATAGCTATAAAAAATGATCAGACCTGGCAAAGTTGAATATCCTACACCATCTGTCAAAGAGGCCTGTCCAAAGACAAAATTCCAGGAGTTTCTTGAATAAGGGTCAAGTACTGTTATTCCTATAATAGAGAAGACATCTTTAGGTGTCTTCCTTAAGAACTTCAGAATATGCCCTGTGTGAATTTATAGGCTCTTTGTGTTATCACTGACTTTAAAGGAACACCTGGTTGCAGAGGCAGGAACTGGTTCTAGGAGTTTTACTGTCAAGCCATAGAAAAATGCTTCACAGTAGCCCTTGAGCCATTTAATATATTCTTTACTGGTAATTCTGGTTTTTCCAAGAGATCTAATGCACTGTACATAAAAACTATGTTTCTCTAGGGAGAGTGTCTTTCTTTAAAGATCACTGAAAAAGTGTTTTAAAGTCTTAGAGAGTCTCTAAATGGGAGGTGATCCAATCTAATTGCAAATGCAAGGTATTGGGTCCAAAGAGATCACTGTACAGCTGGACGACTTTGTTCATCAAATGCTGCTCCCCAGATCTCACTTCTCATACTGTGATACAAGTGCTGGGTTCTTTGAGGGGAGAGCAGTTTTTTATTTTATTATTTATGTATTTATTTACTTATTTATTTATTGACAGAGGGGAAGGGAGAGCTCAAGAGAAACAGCAGTGTGTGGTTGCCTCCTGCATGCCCCCCACTGGGGACCCAGCCTGCAACCCAGGCATGTGTCCTGACTTGGAACTGAACCAGCAACCTTTCAGTTTGCAGGCCGGCACTCAATCCACTGAGCCACACCAGCCAGGACTGACCTTATACATAAATTTTAGATAACATCTTCATATGTAGTTTTTAAAAATATAAAAAATATTATTCTACTTGATAATACTGCCCATTTCTATAAAGGCTCAGACATACTAATAGATAAAAAGCAGAGTATCAGGTTCTGGTATTGCCTCTCTCTCTCTAAGTTAATGTCAGAACAAATGCTGGAAATTTCAAAGCATTATAGATTCATGTCACACATCACATGAAACTGCTTATACTGGATTTTAAATACTCTAGTTAGTTCTGGCAAGTACTATTTTATTGCCAATAAAGATGATGATGATGATGATGATAATGAACCACACTTTGGTGTAAGAACTTTAATTATATTGATTCATTTTATCCTCTATGAGGTAGGTATCATTATTATATCCATTTTAGACAGAGATGTTAATTGCCCAAAGTCACATAAGAGCTAACTGATGAGCTGAGATTCGTAATCAGGCTGCCTAGGCTCAAGAATTCAAGCTCTTAACCCCACAGTATATAGTTCACTGGATGTGAACTAAAAGTTAGATGTGGAAGCTATGAGAAATAAAAACCACATTGTTATTTTATTATGAACACTTAAGAGCTAGATTTATACTCAACCCATTTCAGCAGGGAGTAAGGGTAGAAATTAAAATTTTCTTTACCTCCAGATGATAAGCTTCTTTGAGAGATTCTACTTCTGCTGACAATTTCTTGATTTCTGCTTGCATTCTTGCTTCTAAATGAGCTTCACGTACTTGAGAAGCCCCCAATTCTTCAACTAAATGGTTTCCATGAGCTTCCTTAAAAATGAAATATTACGTAAAAACTATATAATTTATTTATTTGGTTACTACAGCTAAGTCAATCTACTGTATTTATAAAAGTACTTTAATCTTCACTATATTATAAAGATTCATATACTAAGTTAACTTTTTCCAAGGTCAGACGAGATCGGGCGTGTTCAGGGTGGTATGGCCGTAGACCTAAGTTAACTTTTTAAAGGTACATTTTAAAATCTAGACATTTAAGAAACTACTAATAGGAGTATATTGGTTTATTGTTTGTTACTGTAAGTTCATTAATAAATGCTTTCTGAAAAACAAACTAATAACCACAGTATGCTGAACTTTGGCAGATAATAGTCTACTTTTAGGTATGCCCACACAATTTTGTTTACCAGAAATGCTATTTGCTTATCAAGAGTCAATTGTGTATTTATCCAAACCTATTTATGCTAATTGTGCTTGTGAGTGTAATAATGTCATTTTATTATATATTATGAACAATGATGAAATATGCAAGCAAAAGGAAAGTTTATATGCAAAGTAAGTTATATGCTTTGAAACCACTCAATAAATAAATCACAAACTTTTGCTACTCATAAAGAAGCAGTAAAGATACTTGTAAAGTATTATAGGAAACCTCATAAAAATATGAGATATACTGATTTTCAAATGTTTTGTAAATCTTCCACTATGTTTTTTTTGACATCTACTTTCTTTTAATTTTTCAATTAGAGATGACATTCAATCTTATTTTACTTAGTTTCAGATATATAGCATAGTGGTTAGAGATTTACATAATTTACAAAGTGATCCCTCCAATAATTCTAATACCCACCTAGCACCATACATAATTATTACAATATTATTGACTTTATTACCTATGCTGTACTTTATATTCCTGTGACTATTTTGTAACTACCAATTTGTACTTCTTAATCCTTTCAGCTTTTCACCCCCGCCCTCCAACACCCTTCCCATCTGGCAACTATCGGATTGTTCTATCTATGCATCTGTTTTTGTTTTGTTTGTTCATTTATTTTGTTCTTTAGATTCCATATATAAGTGAAATCATATGGTATTTGTCTTTCTCTGTCTCTTTTTCAACTTTAAAGAAACCAAAATTGAAAACTATAGATGATGGAATATGAGTACAGTTTGTTCAAGAAAGATCAGGCAGAATTCTAATCTAAATAACCCTACCCATAACAAAGAACCAAGATTTGATCCCACATTAAAAGATTAACATACAAATTTATATTTAGAATTTAGGGGTTAAGATATAATATTTTAAATAGCCATTTTCAATAATACCCCACATTCACTCACTTTTTTGATTGAGCTTATCAGATAAAATCAACTCTACTATACTCAGATACCACTGATAAGGACAGAAATGAGATAAAAGTAGATAGCTTCCCTTCTCCTGGTAGACTCCCAAATGCCTTGTTAATTTAATAAAAATTCCCTAAATATTCTTGATTAGACTAACCACCCAGAATGTGAATTATAAAACATTGTTAGGCTAATCAAAATTAAACATAAAGATACTTTAACTCATTCCTATACTGAATTAGTAACCATAATAGAAAGCACACACACACAAAAAAATCACAAGAACTTTTCTAGAACACCAATAAATATATTTTCTCAAAGTCTAAATAATCAATCCAAGTGTACCAATCTCAATATTTTTAAGCCAAGTTATTTACCTTCTACCAAATATTGTGCAAATAAAATATATAAATTTATTTATTTATTTATTTTCATTGTTGTTCAAGTACGTTGTCTCCATTTTCCCTCTATCACTCTCTCCTGCCCCATCCACCCTTAAAATTTATATTAGAGCTCTTGGTTTTTAAAAACACTATACCTCCCCAAGTTTTCTGGACTGCATGTTTCATAACAGTCATACATTTAAATCACCAGCTTTCACTTATATGAGTGCCTACAAATGTAAAAACTCTCACTAAAAAAAAAAAGATTTATTAGCTTTATTTTTTTCCCTCAAAGTGATAGCTCAACCTCACCTAAAAAGTTGTCTGTAAGTGCTTTATCACTCGATTTATTAAAAACTAATTATATTGGCCAAAACTTAGTTCTGAGGAACTTCCTAGCTACATTACAAAGCTATGTTAAATATAACACATTTTATTTTTTTATATAACATAAAATTTACCACTTTGACAATTTTTTAAGTGTACACTTTAGTAGCATTAAATACATTCACATTGTTGTGCAACACTGACTTTTACAAGAACTATATTCTACAGTTCAAAAAATGATTTTCAATAAGGTAAAATTATTTAAAATAGGGATTACCTTCTCTTTAAAGAGTTGCTTTGTTTCCTCCAGTTCACTTGAAAGCCTTTCTATTTCTCTCTGTGCTTGGATTTGTTGACGATGAGCCTCCACCAATTCTGTATGAGAGTTCTGCATCTGCTCCCGGGTTAGCCTCAATTCTTGCTCCAAATCTATGGCTCCCTTATACTGAGTTGCAATGTATTGTTCCTGCTCTTTGATAACCTGAAATACACAAGATATATGTAAATTTCAAAATGAAATGATACACCTGGCTGGTGTAGCTCAGTGGATTGAGCGCAGGCTGGGAACCAAAGGGTTCAATTCCCAGTCAGAGCACACTTCTGGGTTGTGGGCCAGTTCCCCAATGGGGGGTGTGCGAGAGGCAACCAGACATTGATATTTCTCTCCGTCTCTTTCTCCTTCCCTTCCTCTCTCTCTAAAAGGAAATTAATTCTTAAAAAAATAATAACAAAATGAAATGATACAAATGACCAATATCTTATTTTGATTTTTTTAGTAAGTGACTTTACCCATCCCAACTAAATCCCTATAAAATTTGACAGACAATAAATATTGTACACTGTGAAACTGATATTCAGAAAATGTTGTTTTACTTTTTTAATGACAAGAAAATAAATGTACTGTAATAAATCTGGGAATCACTGGTATATTTTGTATGACTCTAATATGCAAGCTGTATAATCCTTTATCATTATGAATATCACATGACAGAACACACAAAAATATAAAGAGAAAAAAGTTAATATTTGATTATCCATGTCAAATACAGAAAATATATTAGCATGAATAATCAAAACTCACCGTTAATTCATACAGCTGGGTTAAGATTATGACCTTATTCCTTGTGAGGTAAAATGTGTCACTGAGACTGCTATTCTTTCTGAAATACTTTTATTTTACTCAATTAAGTCCCTAGTATTGTTTTAATCAGTGAAAAGTAAGTTAGTTCTAAATTAGCTTGATATGGTGAGAGATAATGACACTTGATTTTAGGGCTGATAAGAAGGAAAGAAACCTATACAAATCACTAGGACCCTGATGTCTGAAATGGGGGCCCAGGATCCAACTCTGTTATATGTCAATATAAATCCCTGGTTAGGGAACACTAAATGACTGAGCCAGTAATAATGTTTTTCCCCAACAGAGCCCAAACTTATTCTCAGAGACCCTGCTTGATTTAGTATGTAATTCAACTAATATTTATTCATTCTTATTAAGGGATATATACCATTCTAGGTGTTGATACAAAAGTGAACATAGGAGACAAAGTGGCCCCCCCTTATGGATTTTATAGTCTACTGGAAGAGACAATCAAATACAATAAAGAGCAATATACAGGGTCCAGCACAGATAATGCTCCTTTTTTATTACATAAAAATATTTTATTACAAAATCTTAAGCATATAATTCTTTAACATAACAATATCACACTAAAGCACACGGTATGACATTTTATATGAAATGGTCAAATTGTTATCCATCTCGTGAGAGACACTGATGCACCCTACTACACCCTCAGTGGCGTTACTTCTACTGGACCCTGTGTAAAGTTTTAAAGTTGAGTATAGTATTTAAAAACAAGAGAAAGTTACATCCACAAGAACTCTTAGAAGCAATTTCAGGGTTTTTTTTTTTCTTAAGATCCATTTATTTCTTTCTAAAAAGAGAGGAAGTGAGGGGGAAAGAAAGGGAAAGAAACGGATATGACAGAGAAACATGGATGGGCTGATTCTTGCATGCCCCCAACCTGGGACCTGGTTCACAACCAAGAAATGAGCCCTGACCAGCAATCAAACTGGAGACCTTTCAGTTCATGGGACAACACCCAACCCCTAAGCTACACCACTCAGGGCAGGAATTTCAGTTTTTTAAAAGCAAGTGGGTAAAATGGGTTCACAACTCAATACACATGCAAACTGATAATACTTCACCTGGCAACTCATTAGAATGTCATAATAAAATATTTAATAAGATCAAAGAAACTAGTAAGTATCAGGCTCAAATAATTAGCCTAAAAATATTTATGCCACAATTTCTGTATACTAAAACCAAGCAATTTAAAATACAAAGATTTATATCACTCTTCAGATCACATACTACATGTTCCTTAGGAGGAAAATGATTTGCTCACACTTTCCATTTCTTTCATCTTTTGTTGTGTTCTTTCATTTTCCTTTTTCAGTTGACTGATCTCCTGGTCATTTTGTAGTGTTATAAACTCTTTTTCTCGGAGCTGTTCTTTGGCATTTTGCAATTTTTCATTCAAACTTTCTATCTGAATTTTAAACAGAACAATATTAATGTAAACTAAATATAAAAATGTTTTTAAGACAACTGCAACTTAGATATAAATGTCAGAATTCTTGTGCCTAGTAAGATGCTCATATGTATACCTAACTATGCTAAAAGAGACGAAGGTCTCAATCATATTTGTATAACAAAAGAAAATTAGGGTACATTAAAACAACAAATGTTACATGGCCTTAAAAAAAGTTTATGGGTACTATGTGCATGAGGTAAAAAATATGGTTAGTGAAAAAGTCCCCTTTGCACTGTGTTCCTTCCTTAGCTACAACCAGTTAACAGAATTACCTGCAAATTCTTTCAGACATATTTTATATATATTCAGATATGCACACATTATAATTTGTGGTCACAATGACCCAAGAAAAACTACATTCAAAATAACATTAAGAGGGTAGTCACCAAGGGTTAGGGAGTGAGGGAAATATAGAAATGTCAGTCATAGGGTACAAAATTTCAGTTATGCAAGATGAATAAGTTCTGGATATCTAATATATAGCATTTTGACTATAGTTAATAGTATTGGATAGCATACTTGAGATGTGCTGAGAGAATATATCTTAAGTGTTGTCACCAAAATAAAAACAAAAAAACAAAGAAACCTAAGCGAGGTGAAGATATGTTAATTAGCTTGATTGTGTAATTATTTCACAATGTATATCAAACATCATGTTCCACACCCTAAATATATGCAATTTTTTAAAAGATTTTATTTATTTTTAGATAGAGGGGAAGGGAGGAAGAAAGAGAGGGAGAGAAACATCAATGTGTGGTTGCCTCTCACATTGGGTACCAGGCACCCAACCAGGTACCTGGCCCCCCCACCCAGGCATGTGCTCTGACTGAGAATTGAACCAGCAACCATTTGGTTTGCAGGCCAGAGCTCAATCCACTAAGCCACACCAGCCAGGGCAATATGTGCAATTTTTATTTGTCAGTAATACCTCAATAAAACTGGGGGAAAACATTAAGAGGAGAAAAAGAAACATAAAGTAGCATGTACAAGATAATTATAATTTTTCTTACACATAGTCTATTAAAAAGCCATGTTATATGAATGACGGATGCTTACAGTGAAGAAATTTTTTAAACAAATTAAAATACATAATTTTTATAATTTACCTGTTTGTTGCATTCTTTAACTTCCAATTCTGATTTTTCCAGAGTACCCTCTAATTTAATTATTTTCTGTTCCATTTCTCCTCTGTGCTCACGAATAGTCATATCCAAATGTGTAACCTAAATACAAAAGTAACATTAAACTGTCATTCAATTTTATTCTAATGTGGAAAATTGTGTCCTTCGAATATGTTTTAGAATTATTTATAGTGGGTATAACTGAAATGAACTCCTCTTAAATAAATTATTAAAAATAAGAAAAATAATTATTGTTTACCAATACTGGATCTTTAGACTCATATATATTATAGAAACTTAAACAAAAATTATGTTTATACAGGAAAAAATGATTCAGACTTCATTTTAGGCCAGATAAAAGCTGCTAAATGCAATACAATATAAAAATTGTGAAATGCAGCAAAAGCAAATGCTTGAAGGAAAATTTATAGCACTAAATGCATATATCAGAAAGGAAAAAAGATCTAAAATCAATTATCTAAACTTCTACCTTGGGAAACTAGAAAAAGAAGAGCAAATTAAATACTGAGTAAACAGAAGGAAAGAAATATTATTAATTAAAGAGGAATCAGTGAAATTAAAATTAGGAAATCAATAGAGGAAAATCAACAAAATCAAAAGCTGGTTTTTGAAATAATCAATAAAATGGGTAAGTACCTAGCCAAGCTAACTAAAAAAAAAAAGAGAGAGAGACATAAATTGTGAATATCAGAAATGAAAAAGGAGACATTATTATAAATCTCATGGACATTGAAAAAATAATAAAGGAATACTATGAACAACTCTCTGTCCATGAATTTAATAAAACTAGATTAAAAAAATTAACCTTGAAGATGGCAACATAGGCAGACATGGCTTGCCTCTTCACACAACTACATCAAAATTACAACTAGAGAACAACCATTACTCAAGAATGTCAGAAATCGAGCTGAGAAGTCTAACAATTATGGAATTGAAGAAACCACACCCATTCAGACTGGTATGAGGAGTGCAGACACCGAACAGGCTGGGCCCACACCCATGTGGAAAAAACCAGGGAGGGATTTCTCAGGAGCAAGGAGTCCCAGACCCACACCAGGCCCCCCAGTCCAGGAATCTAGGGCCAAGGAGGTAAGTCCCACAACTTCTGGCTGCAAAAACCAGCAGAGATTGAGTAGGTGAAGGAAGCTGCTAGAGCCTTAAGTAGTTCCTCTTAAGGAACCCACACATGGACTCACCTACTCAACTGGCTTCCTCTGAGCTCCAGCACAGGGTAGCAGCTTGAAGGGCACCAGTGGTATATAGGGAGAGACTGAAGTGTCTGACATTGGGGCAAGCAGAAGCCATTGTCCCTTTGCTGAGCCCTCCCTGCACAGAGCCGGTAGGCTGGTTACCATATCTGAGACTACATTAACCTGGCTAACACTGTGTGACCCACCTTGGAGATCTACAGAGGCTCTACCCCACCCAACTATGGGCACACCCAAGCTACTTTTCCATAAGAATGGCTGGTCTTGGCTCCTAAATTCTATCAAACAAGAAACAGCTGGCTTTAGTGAGCACTAGCAGCAGCCAGATTAGAGTTACAGCTTGGCTTCACCTGGGAACCTCCAAGCTTAGCACAAGCAGCACCATCTGGATTGCTTCTCAGGCAGGGTGTCCTGGGAAAAACACAGGTGGGGTCTGACCTTGGTCTACACCACCCAGGAAACCCCAAAGACAAGGAACCCAGCGGACAGCTACAGACCATGTTGGAACAGCACAACCCTGCCCCTGCATAGCTGATCCTTCACAGAGGGTGGAGGTTGGTGGTCAGTGGTCACAGCCAGTCCTTGCAGCTGGCTGGCCTGGGTAAAACTCTCCCATTGGCCTGCCAACAGTAACCAAGGCTCCAGTACAAGAGGAGGGTATACTCACCCCACAAAAAGGATGCACCTCAAGTACCCAGCTTGGGTGACAGGAGAGACTGTGCCACTGGACCCTACAGGACACCTACTACATTAGGCCACACTACCAAGAAATGGAGTTAAAGCAGCTCTACCTAATACATAGAGAAAAAATGCAGGCAGGCTGCCAAAATGAGGAGACAAAGAAACATGGCCCAAATGAAAGAACAGATCAAAACTCCAGAAAAAGAGTTAAACAAAATGAAGATAAGCAATCTAACAGATGCACAGTTCAAAACACTGGTTATAAGGATGCTCAAGGAACGTCGTGAAGACCTCAACAGCATAAAAGAGATCTAGTTAGAAATAAATACACTTATTAAAATAAAGAAGAATTTACAGGGAAACAACAGCAAAATGGGTATAGCTGGGGATCAAATCAATGATTTGGAATATAAGGAAGCAAAAAACCACCATGCAGAACAAGAAGAAAAAAAGAATCCAAAACAATGAGGATAGTACAAACAGCCTCTGGGACAACTTTAAGAGGTCCAGTATTCGCCTCATAGGGGTGCCAGAAGGAGAAGAGAAAGAGCAAGAAATTGGAAATCTATCTCAAAAAATAGTGAAAGTAATCTTCTCTAAGCAGAGTCCCAATTATAAAGAATGCAAAAATGTAAAAAGGCCCACTCCAAGACATCATTATTAAAAGGCCAAAGGTTAAAGAGAGACTCTTAATAGCAAGAGAAAAGAAGTTACCGGAAGGTTGCCAGATGGGAGGGGAAAGGGGGATTATGGGTGAAGAGGTAAGAGGATTAAGAAGTACAAATAGGTAGTTACAGAATAGCTATGGGGGTATAAAGTACAGTATATGAAATGGAGTAGCCAAAGAACTTATCTGTATGACCCATGGACATGAGCAATGGTCAGGGGATTGCCTGAGGGAGGAGGGGTTGCTGGGTGGAGGGCACAAATGGGGAAAAATCAAGACAACTATAATAGCGTAATGAATAAAATATAATTGTATAAAAAACTAGACGACCTTGAATGGTGTGGCTCAGTGGACTGAGTGCCCACCTATGAATCAAAGGGTTGCTGGTTCAATTCCCAGTCAGGGCATATGCCTGGGTTGCTGGCCAGGTCCCCAGTGGGGGCATGTGAGGGGCAACCACACATTGATATTTCTCTCCCCCTCTTTCACTCCTCCTTCCCCTCTCTCTAAAAAATAAATAAAATATTAAAAAAAACTAGATGAAAAAGAACCATTACTTGAAAGACACATACTGCCAAAACTCACACAAGAAGAAATAGACAATCTATTAAAGATACTGAATCAATAATTAATAACTTTTCAAAACAAAGCACCAGGCCCAGATGGCTTCACTACTATGTATGAATTCTATCATATATTTAAGGAAGAAATTGTAATAACCCCCTACAATCTTGTTCAGAGACAGAAGCAAAGGAATTACTTCCTAAATCATTCTGCAAGGCCAGGATTACCCTAATGCAAAAAAAAGACAAAGACATTATTAGGAGAGAAAATTACAGACCAACATTTTTCATAAACATAATTGTAAAATTCTCAACATAATATTACCAAATCACAGCCAACAAAGTATAAGAAGAAATATATACCCCAGCAAGTGGGATTTATTCTATATATCAAAAGCTGGTTCAAAATTTGAAAATCATTTAATGTAATCTATGACATCAACAGGCTAAATAAGTATTTGACAAAATTCAATACCCAATCATGGTAAGAATTTCTGGTAAACTAGAAAGAGAATAACTTCCTCAACTTGATAAAACAAATCTACAAAACAAAAACAACAGCTAATATCATACTTAATGGTGAGAAGAACTTTAAGCTTTCCCACTAAGATCAAATACAAGGCAAAATTATTCCCTATGACCAGTCTTCTCAACATTGTACTAGAAATCTTAGCTAATGCAATAAGAGAAGTAAAGGAAATACAAGGTATACATATTGGGAAGGAAGACACAAAACTGTGTTTGCAAAGAACATGATCATCTAGGTAGAAAAATCCAAAAGATTTAACAAAAAGTTTCTGGAACTCCTAAGCAATTATAGCAGGGTTTAGGGCAGAAAATTACTACACTAAAGCCAATTGTTGTCCTATAAACTAACAATGAACATGAGGAATTTGTAATTGTACTAACAACCCCACGAAGAACTGCTTAGGGGACAACAGCAATTTAAAAACAGAAAACAACCAGAACTGAAAGAAAATTGAACTGAATGGAAGTCCAACAACCAAAGAGATAAAGAAGAAACATTCATCCAGACCAGTAGGAGGAGCAGAGACAGGCAGCAGGGGCGGAGAGAACTCTGCGCCAGGCAGCGACTGGCGGACCCAGCAAATTGGCGGATTGTGGAACGGGGCAGGCCAGGCTGCAGCTAGCAGACCCCACAAGGTGGTGGCTGGCAGACCCTGCAGCCCCACATTTGCACATAGATAAACTGGGAGGAATGGCGGGGGAGCAAAGCAGACTGCGCAACCCAGGGCTCCAGCTTGGGGAAATAAAGCCTCAAACTGCTGATTGAAAACACCCATGGGGGTTGAGGCGGTAGCAGGAGAAACTCCCAGCCTCACAGGAGAGGTCGTCGGAGAGACCCACAGGGGCCTGGAGCGTGCACAAGCCCACCCACTCGGGAATCAGCACCTGAGGGGCCCAAATTGATTGTGGGAAGCAGAGGGAGTGACTAAAATCCGGCAGAGTGTGGAGCAAGTGCCATTGCTCCCTCTCAGCCCCTCCCCCACATACAACATCACAGCGCAGTTACCAGCGTTACCCTGCCCCGGGGAACACCTAAGGCTCCACCCTTACTATGTAACAGGCACGCCAAGATTAAAAAAAAAAAAAAATGGCCCAAATGAAAGAACAGATCAAAACACCAGAAAAAATACAACTAAGCAACGAAGAGAGAGCCAACCTATCAGATGCACAGTTCAAAACGTTGGTAATAAGGAAGCTACAGAATTGGTTGAATTTGGTTGCAAATTAGATGAAAAAATGAAGGCTATGCTAAGAGAGACAAAGGAAAATGTACAGGGAACCAATAGTGATGCGAAGGAAACTGGGACTCAAATCAATGGTGTGGACCAGAAGGAAGAAAGAAACATCCAACCAGAAAAGAATGAAGAAACAAGAATTCAGAAAAATGAGGAGAGGCTTAGGAACCTCCAGGACATCTTGAAACGTTCCAACATCCAAATTATAGGGGTACCAGAAGGAGGAGAAGAGGAACAAAAAACTGAAAACTTATTTGAACAAATCATGAAGGAGAACCTTCCTAATCTGGCAAAGGAAATAGACTTCCAGGAAGTCCAGGAAGCTCAGAGTCCCAAAGAAGCTGGACCCAAGGAGGAATACAACAAGGCACATCCTAATTACGTTAGCCAAGATGAAACAGAAGGAGAGAATCTTAGAAGCAGCAAGAGAAAAGGACACAGTTACCTACAAAGAAGTTCCCATAAGACTGTCAGCTGATTTCTCAAAAGAGACCTTATAGGCAAGAAGGGGCTGGCAAGAAGTATTCCAAGTCATGAAAGGCAAGGACCTATATCCAAGATTACTGTATCCAGCAAAGCTATTATTTAGAATGGAAGGGCAGATAAAGTGCTTCTCAGATAAGGTCAAGTTAAAGAAGTTCATCATCACCAAGCCCTTATTATATGGAATGTTAAAGGGATTAATCTAAGAAAAAGAAGATCAAAACTATGAACAGTAAAAATGACAGCAAACTCACAGTTATTAACAACCACACCGAAAACAAAAACAAAAGCAAACTAAGCAAACAACTAGAACAGGAACAGAACCACAGAAATGGAGATCACATGGAGGGTTATCAACAGGGGAGTGGGAAGGGGAGAGAGGGGGAAAAGGTAGAGGGAGTAAGTAGCATAAATGGTAGGTAGAAAATAGATAGGGGGAGGGTAAGAATAGTATAGGAAATGTAGAAGCCAAAGAATTTATATGTATGACCCATGGACATGAACTATAGGGGGGGAAAGTGGGGGGGGGGGGCAGGATGGAGTGGAGTGAAGAGGGGGAAGTGGGATAACTGTAATAGCATAATCAATAAATATATTAAAAAAAATAGAATGGAAGGGCAGATAAAGTGCTTCCCAGATAACCTCAAGTTAAAGGAGTTCATCATCACCAAGCCCTTAATACAGGAAATGTTAAAGGGACTTATCTAAGAAAAAGATGATGATCAAAAATATGAACAGTAAAGTGACAACAATCTCACAGCTATCAACAGCTGGACCTAAAAAACAAAAATAAAAACTAAGCAAACAACTAGAACAGGAACAGAATTACAGAAGTGAAGATCACATGGAGGGTTATCAGTGGGGAGGGGGAGGGGGAAGAATGGGGGAAAAGGCACAGGGAATAAGAAGCATAATTGTTTTGTACAAAATAGACACGGAGAGGTAAGAACAGTATGGTAAACAGAGAAGCCAAAGAACTTATATGTACGACCCATGGACATGAACTAAGGGAGGGGGTAATGCTGGTGGGAGGGGTGGTGCAGGGTGGAGGGGAATAAAATGGAGAAAAAATGGGACAACTATAATAGCATAATCAATAAAAGATATTTAAAATATATATACAATTAATAAAACCAACTTGAGCAGCTCTTTGCTTTAGCTCCCAATTTCTCTCCTTAAGTGCCTGATCCATTTCAAGGAGTTCTTGCTTTTTGTCTTCAATCTCCATCTTGCATTCTCTGAAATTTATCAAAGAAAAGATCAAAGCATATATCAGAAATATTATAATTGTTAAAAATTAAGTTAACTGAGTTAACTTGTATAAGTTAAAAGTGATTGGATATATGCAATTATTTCAAATTGAAAGGGCTCAAATTAAAGTAATAATGTGTAAGAAAAATGCTTGAGATCAATATAATTAGTTTAATAGAGTATCCTGCAAAAGGTAACAAACTCTACTGTTGTAGACAACTTAAGCTAAGTGTTAAAGTACTCCCAGGAAATAAGACTGAACTATAAGAACTGAAAATACATACCCATATTTTTTCACCTCCCGATGAAGGGAATGTTTGAAAGTCTTTTCTATATAATAGCTGTGAGTTTATTATAATTGAATGAAGCATTTATCTTGAGGTTGGTATCCCTGATACCCACAGCTCAGTAAATGACTGTTGTATTTCTCATGGAAATTTTACTCAAAATGATGCCTTACATATAGTAATGTAATGAAGTCTACTATAGAAATATTTTTATAAATAGAAATAAATATATTTCATATAAATTTATTTTATATAGATTTTATAAATTCCCATCCTCCTAAAACTCTTACATACAATTTCACATTATAAAAATGCTTAGTACTAACATTAAGACTTCTACTACTCTGAAGCCTGTTGTGATCAGAGAATTTTAATTTGAACTCTAAGTTCTGATATGACAAAGCCTGAGAATGGTGTGCTGATCTTGAAAATCTTCAAATGATTTTCCAGTCTTAAATATGAAACAATACTAAATAAAGGTACTAATTTAAAAAAATAGACTCTGAACTTCTTTAATGAGCTGTTTATTATTCTAAGTTAAAATTTATAAAATATAAGACAATATTCTAAATGTGATATGAAATTAATTCTAAAGATGACTGTAACTGCTCTCTATGCAAATAAATGAGTTTCTAAAATTAAGCTATTAGCTAGAACTTCAGATTTCATTTTTATGTTTTTCATCCAATCATTCACTCAACCATTTACCAAGTATTTATTGGATGCTTCCCCTATGTTGGGGTTCTATGTACTGTGGACTTCATAGTCAACAAGATAGATGTCCTTCATCACATTGATCTTGAGAAATAATAAATAATAAACAACTCAACAAGAAAAATACAAATCCCAATACAAAGTGCTATGTTAGGGCATTAAATAGTAACAAAATAGTGACTGGATGGCGACTTTGAAGTAGGTGGTCAGGGAAGGGCCCTCTGAGGTAATGTGAAGGGCAAGAAGCTAGCCATACAATCATTCTTTTCAGGCCACAGAAACAGCTATGGCAAAGTAGGAGGGTGGGGGAAAAACTTGGGAAGTTTTAAGTAAAATAAAAAGGCCAAGCCCTGGTTGGTATGGCTCAGATAGTTGGAGTTCTGTCCCATAAAACCAAAAGTTCGCAGGCTCGATATCCGGTCAAGGCACATACCTAGGCTGCAGATTCAGTCCCTGGTCAGGACGTGTGTGGAAAGCAATCTATCAATGTTTCTCTCACATCAATGTTTCTCTCTCTCTCTCTCTCTCCCCCCCCTTCCCTCTCTCTCTGGAATCAATAAATATATCCTCAGGTGAGGATTAAAAATACTAATAATATTATAAATAAGTAAATAAATAAATAGGCCAGGAAGAGAACAGTATGAAATGAGGCCAGAGAAGTAGACAGGAACATTGTCATATAAGGTTTTGTATTCTAGAAGTAAGGACCTTGAATTTTTTAAAAATGATGCATACAAGATTTACCCTTTTAACCACTTTAAAGTAAACAATTCGGTTACATTAAGTACATTTACAATGTTGTTACCATCAGCACTATCTATTTCTAATACTACGTCATTGCTTCAAATGAAAATTCCGTATCTATTTGTACTTATTTTCTATTTCCCCTCCCCCTAGTTCCTGGCAACCACTAATCTGCCTTGATCACTATAGATTTGTGAATTCTTGATATTTCACATAAATGGAATTATGCAATATGCATCTGGTTTCTTTCAGTCAGCATAATGTTTTCAAGGTTCATCCATGTTGTAGCATGTATCAGTACTTTGTTTTCATGGCTGAATATATCCCTTACATGATATAACACGTTGTGTTTATCCACTCAACTATTAATAAACATTTGGGCTGTTTCCACTTAGTAGCTATTGTGAAGAACTGCTATGAACATTGTGTAAAATTTTTGTTTGAACACCTGTTTTCAATTATTTTTAGATACATATCTAAGGGTGAAATTGCTAAGTTATATAATAATTCTATGTTTAACTTATTAAGGAACTGCCAAACTGTTTTGTGCAGCAGCTATACCATTTTAGTTTCCCACTAGCAATGTGTGAGAGTTTTAATTTCCCACCCTCTTTCTAATACTTGTTGTTTTCTGTTCTGGTTTTTGTTTGTTTGTTTTTAATATGGCCATTCATACATCATCATGTACGTGGTATCTCATTGTGGTTTTAATTTGTATTTCCCAAGTAGCTTGGGTGCTACTGCACCTTTTGGAAAGCCACGAGAAGGTTTAAGTAGGGGAGTAATATGATCTGATTGATGCATTAAATCATAAACTTAAATCCATTCTGAGAAGAATGGATTGTGGGGAGGGTCAAGAATTTAAACTGGGAAACCAGTTGGGAAGTCACAGAAACAGACCAGGTGAGAGACGATGACTTCTGCTAAGGTGGTAATAGAAAAGAGGCTAAGAAATCAATGGATTTCAGAATATATTGTGGAAATAGAGTTGACATGACTAATAGATTAAATTTTATTAAAAAGGAGGGCAAGTGATAAAATAATCATAGATTTCTGATTAAAGCTATTATATGATACTGAGAGAGGAAGAGTAGGGAAAAAAATGAGTTCTGTTTTGGCCAAGATTAAGAAGCCTCTGAAAAATATCAAAGTGGAGATAGCAAGTCATTAGATATTTGAGTCTGGAGTTTGGGGAATAGGTTACTACTGGAGATTGGGGTTTGAAAGTCTGACACATACTATTTAAAGTTACATGAAACTGCTTTCCAGCCTGAACCGCCATCTTCCAGTAATTTGCCAAAATGACTAACACAAAGGGAAAGAGGAGAGGTACCTGTTATATGTTCTCTAGGCCTTTTAGAAAACATGGAGTTGTTCTTTTGGCTACATACATGTGAATCTACAAGAAAGGTGATACTGTAGATAACAAGGGAATGCGCACTGTTCAGAAAGGAATGCCCCACAAATGTTACCATGGAAAAACTGGAAGAGTCTACAATGTTACCCAGTATCTGGTGGGCATTTTCGTAAACAAACAAGTTAAGGGCAAGATTCTTGCCAAGAGAATTAATGTACGAATTGAGCATATTAAGCACTCAAAGAGTTGAGACAGCTTCCTGAAATGTGTGAAGGAAAATGATCAAAAAAAGAAGGAAGCCAAAGACAAAGGTACCTGGGTTCAACTGAAGTGGCAGCCTGCTCCACGCAGAGAAGCACACTTTGTGAGAACTAATGGAAAGGAACCTGAGCTGTTGGAACCATTCCCTATGAATTCATGGCATGATAAGTGTGAAAAAAAACAAAAAACTTCTATACTGATAAAAATAATAATAATAATAATAATAAAGTTACATGAAATTTACTAAAAATGATTTTGTGGGTAGAAAAGAGAAAGGGGCCCTACAATAAATCATGAGACACATTTAAGTTTTGGGGTCATCTTACTGCTCTCTACCCTGTTCTTTCATTCAACATTTCACATCCTGGATTGGAATTCTGTTTTCCTTTTCAGAATCTATTTCCCACCCTTTGGATCTGGTCTGGTCTTAATTCCCACTCACCATAGATGTGGTGAACTTAGCTGCTAACCTAAGAACTTAGATTTTAGAGTTGGACAGACTTGTGTTTAATTCTCTTTTCTGAACACTCTATCTTCTTTGGGTATTTTACTTAACTTTCTAAAACCTCAGTTTTCTCAAGGGTAAAAAGGTGATATATGTACCCGATAGGTATATTGTAAAGAAATGAGTAAGATCATATATGAAGTCACTGGAGTAGTACTGGCACAAATAACAGCTTAATACAAAGAACAATACTGTTATTAATATTGCTTTGCTGTTAAACACTGCTGTATGCTGGTTCAATCATTTTTTACCACTATGGAATATAGGAGTGGGCCAGTGTAAAATGGTCCAAAGGCTAAAGATAAAATATTAGCTAACAGCAATTACTGCATTTATTAGGTGGAGCATGGGTTAGGGTGACCAGCAAGAGCCACAGTGAACCAAGAGAAGTTTAGACATCTAGAATTCAACAACAAACTTCACTGTATGACCCAAGGATTCAGAATAATAAAGTGAAATACTTGTAATTGTGATATCATTTCTTTGTATTTAACTCACCTAAGTTCAGCTGTGAGATCCTTTATAGTGGTGTATTTTTCCTCTAATGATAATTGAGCCTTCTGTAGCACATCTCTCAACTCTTGGAGTTGTCTTAAAGTACTTTTTAATTCTCCATGAGCATTTTGTAGTTCAGCCTCTAGTACTTCCCGTTTCTGCAAGGTTTCTGTTAGTTCAGTTTCAGTGTGGTGCTGTAACTTTTCTAACTCCTTAACTGTTAAGACAAGAGAATAATTTTGGAACTATATATACATCATTTATTAATAAGAAATTTGTAAATAATTATAATTAAGAATATTCAATTTTATTTATCTATCAGAGGCAAGATATTGACTATTCATTGTCCCTTTCAACTCCACCATCCCAAATTCTTACTTTAGTCCACTTCTTTAAATATAAATATGAAGGCAGTTAAGCTCAGTGAACCTGTTGCTTACCAGCATTTGTTTTCTTCTCTAGTTCTGTCCTTGTCTGTTCTAGGATCATGTCTAACTGAGAGATATGCATTGCTTTATTTTCTCCATCTCGTTTTAGGTGCATTATTTCTTTTTCCATTTTAGACAGCTCTTCTTTGTACTGATCCATCTCAAGTTTTACTTGCCTAATCAAAAATCAAAAATAAAAAATAATAATTCAGAAACTTAACCAACTGATTTGTCTCTAACAAAGACTTCTAGTTATATAAGGGCAAATATCAACAAAATGTCTAGTCAGAATCTTAAATCACTTATTATATAGTTACATGTTCTACTTAAAGATTGTAATTCTGCACCAATTACATACCACTAAATACAAATGTACTAACTAGCAATATTCAGCAAGGTTACCATTCTTTATTTCTCTTTTTAATCTTCACTGAGGACATACCTGTTGATTTCAGAGAGAAGGGAAACAAGGGAGAGAGATAGAGAAAAAAAAACATGAATGAATGCTTATCCCACGTGCACAGCCTGACCATGGACCAAACCAAAACCTGGGTATGTCCACTGACCCGGAATGGAACCCGCGATCCTTTGGTTTACAAAACACTGCTCGAACCAACTGAACCACACCGGTCAGGGCTACATTCTTTTCAATCTAACTATAATTAACTTTTATAAGCTTCACAGGAATTGAGAACACCCACGGAGAGGTATCTCATTCATCTGTAAATTCTACTATCTGCAACACAAAATAAAGAAGCCAATAATCAAAATATTCGTCATAGACCATACTACTCATAGGAGAGCAAAGTCAGTCATTTTACTCAGATATTTCCTTTTTTAAAGTATATTTTATTGATTATTCTATTACAGAGGTACCATATTTTTCTTTGCTTTATTCCCCTCCGCTCTACACCCCTTCCCTCCAATATCTACCCCCCTTAGTTCATGTCCATGGGTCGTACATATAAGTTCTTTGGCTTCTCCATTTCCTATACTATTCTTAACCTCCCACTGTTTATTTTGTACCTATCAATTATGCTCCTTATTCCCTGTACCTTTTCCCCCGTACTCCTTCCCCCTCCCTGCTGATAACCCTCCATATGATCTCCATTTCTGTGACTCTGTTCCTGTTCAGGTTGTTTGCTTAGTTTTTGTTGCCATTTCTTAGGTTCAGGTGTTCACAGTTGTGAGATTGTCATTTGCTGTTCATAGTTTTGATCTTCTTTTTCTTAGGTAAGTCCCTTTAGCATTTCATATAATAAGGGCTTGGTAAGCACTTCATCTGCCCTTCCACTCTAAATGATTGCTTAGCTGGATAGAGTAATCTTGGATGCAGGTCCTTGCCCTTCCTGACTTTGAATACTTCTTTCCAGCCCCATCTTTCCTGCAAGGTTTCTTTTGAGAAATCAGCTGATAGTCTTATGGGAACTCCTTTGTAGGTACCTGTCTCCTTTTATCTTGCTACTTTCAAGATTCTCTCCCTATGTTTGATCTTGGGTAACTTAATTATGATGTGCCTTGGTATGTGCTTCCTTGGGTCCAACTTCTTTGGGACTCTCTAAGCTTTCTGGACTTCCTGGAAGTCTATTTCCTTTTCCAGATTAGGGTAGTTCTCCTTCATTATTTTTTTGAGTATGTTTTCAATATCTTGCTCTTCCTCTTCTCCTTCTGGCACCCCTATGATTCAGATGTTGGAACATTTAAAGTTGTCCAAGAGGTTAGAGAACCAAGATGGCGGCATAGGTAGACACACTGCGCCTCCTCGCACAACCAGAACTGACAGAAAATCGAACAGCAAAGAAGTCTGACATCAAGGAAATAAAACATAAACATTCATCCAGACTGGTAGGAGGGGCGGAGACGGGCACCGGGGTGGAGAGGACTCGCGTGGCTGTGGCGGGACCAAGACTGGCAGAGTGTGGGACGAACGGCACAGGCAGCCAGAGCACTAGCAGACCCTGCGGCCCCACATTCACACAGATAAACCGAGAGGGCCGGACTCAGAGGAGAACGGGGCAGGCAGAGCAGTGGGTAGCACCCGGCAGCCCCACATTCGCACACAGATAAACTGGACAAAGGCGGGGAATGAGTGAAGCAGACCGTGCAACCCAGGGCTCCAGCTCGGGTAAATAAAAGCCTCAAACCTCTGATTGAAAGCGCCCGTGGGGGTTGGGGCAGCAGCAGGAGAGACTCCCAGCCTCACGGGAGAGGTCGTTGGAGAGACCCACAGGGGCCTAGAGTGTGCACAGGCCCACCCGCTCGGGAGCCAGCACCAGAGGGGCCCAGTTTGATTGTGGTTGTTGGAGTGGAGGATTGAAGTCCAGAGGAGAGGAAGGCGGGCGCCATTGCTCCCTCTCAGCCCCTCCCCCACGTACAGCGTCACAGTGCAGCGACCAGTGTTACCCCGCCCTGGTGAACACCCAAGGCTCTGCCCCTTAAAGTAACAGACACGCCAAGACAAAAAAAAAAAAAAAGGCCCAAATGACAGAACACTTCAAAGCTCCAGAAAAAATACAACTAAGCGAGGAAGAGATAGCCAACCTATCAGATGCACAGTTCAAAACACTGGTTATCAAGATGCTCACAGAATTGGTTGAATCTGTTCGAAAACCAGACGAAAAAATGAAGCCTATGCTAAGAGAAACAAAGGAAAATGTACAGGGAACCAACAGTGATGCAAAGGAAACTGGGACTCAAATCAACAGTGTGGACCAGAAGGAAGAAAGAAACATCCAACCAGAAAAGAATGAAGAAACAAGAACTCGGAAAAATGAGGAGAGGCTTAGGAACCTCCAGGACACCTTGAAACATTCCAACATCCGAATGATAGGGGTGTCAGAAGGAGAAAAGGAAGAACAAAAAATTGAAAACTTATTTGAACAAATAATGAAGGAGAACTTCCCTCATCTGGCAAAGGAAATAGACTTTCGGGAAGTCCAGGAAGCTCAGAGAGTCCCAAAGAAGCTGGACCCAAGGAGGAACACACCAAGGCACATCATAATTATATTACCCAAGATTAAACACAAGGACCTACATCCAAGATTACTGTATCCAGCAAAGCTATCATTTAGAATGGAAGGGAAGATAAAGTGCTTCTCAGATAAGGTCAAAATAAAGAAGTTCATCATCACCAAGCCCTTATTATATGAAATGTTAAAGGGATTAATCTAAGAAAAAGAAGATAAAAAATAGGAACAGTAAGAATGACAGCAAACTCATAGTTATTAGCAACCACACCTAAAACAAAAACAAGAGCAAACTAGGCAAACAACTAGAACAGGAACAGAACCATAGAGATGGAGATCACATGGAGGGTTGTCAATAGGGGAGTAGGAGGGGGAGAGGGGGGTAAAGGTACAGAGAATAAGTAGCATAAATGTTAGGTGGAAAATAGACAGGGGGAAGGTAAAAATAGTGTAGGAAATGTAGAAGCCAAAGAACTTGTAAGTATGACCCATGGACATGAACTATAGGGGGGGAATGTGGGGGGGGGTGGGCAGGATGGAGTGGAGTTGGGGGGGAAATGGGACAACTGTAATAACATAATCAATAAATATATTTTTGAAAAAAAAGAAAAAAAAAGAAGAGTGCTTAAGGACAATAAGGTCCCTGGGACCTGTGCGGGGACCAGGGTGGCTGAAGCCCCTGCTCTGGCGCAGGGTCTGCTGAAAAAAAAAAAAAATTATATCTTAATCTGAGAACTTTTTTTCTTGTTACCATTGTCAGTTATAAACAGTAGAACACAAAGCCCTTTTATATACTATGTTTTTATTATCTTGGACGCAGAGGGAGTTTATCAATAAGCCAAATCTGTAGTGTAGTTTAAAAAAAGAAGGGCTACAAATCAACTTTTTCAAACTAAAGTATTCATTTTTTGATATGTACCACCTAACTTTTCACTAGTTTGCAGGTAATTTTAACCTTATTTTACTGGAGTTCACTTTACAACCCTGTTTTTAAATACATTATCATAAAAAAGTTCAAAAAAAAAAGTTGTCCAAGAGGTTCCTAAGCCTCTTGACCTTTTTTTCAATTTGTGTTTCTTCATTCTTTTCTGATTGAATGTTTATTTCTTCCTTCTGGTACAAATCATTGATTTGAGTCTCAGTTTCCTTCCCATCACTGTTGGTTCCCTGTATATTTTTATTTCACTTTGCGGCCAAACTCAATAATTTCTGTGAGTATCCTGATTACCAGTGTTTTGAACTCTGCATCTGATAGGTTGCCTATCTCCTTGTCACTTAGTTCTTTTTCTGGAGTTTTGATCTGTTCTTTCATTTGGGCCATATTTCTTTGTCTCAGGCATCTGTTATGCCGTAAGGGGAGGAGCCTTAGGTATTCACCATACAGGGTCAACCCTCCTCACTGTGTTGTGGTGCTCTATGTGCGGAAGGGAACAGAGAGGGAACAATGCTGCTTGGCTCTCATCCCACTTCCAGTCACTTCCCTCATTTTCCACAAGCAGATTATGCCTTTTCAGGTGCTGATTCCCGGGTGGATGGCCTTTTGTACCTTGTAGGATCCTGTGGGCCTCCCCCAACAGACTCTCCTGTGAGACTGGCAGTTTCTCCCGCCTCTGTATCCCTCACATGTTTTTACAGTCAAAGGTTTTGAGGCTTTATTTCCCCATGCTGGAACCTGGTTTACACTGTTGGTCTGACTCCCCAGTTGTTCCACCTGGTTTATCCACATGTAGATGTGGGACGGCTGGTCCACCAGCTACCACCTTGCCACATGTCCTCTCCACCCCAGCTGCCCATCTCTGCCTCTTCTACCAGTCTGGATGAATGTTTCTTCTTTAACTCTTTGGTTGTCGGACTTTCATACAGTTCAATTTTCTGGCAATTCTGGTTGCTTTTGTTTTTAAATTGGTTGTTGTTGTTCTTTTGGTCATGCAAGGAAGCAAAGTGTTTCTACCTGCGCCTCCATCTTGGCTGAAGTACCTCCTCAGATATTTCTTAATAATGTTTTATTTTTAGTTTTAAAAGGGACTAGAAATTCTTAGACTAGTAAACTTCCTTGCTTTACAGAAGATGAAACTGGAAGATTAAGTACAGTGTCTGAGACAGCAATTTTCAACCTTTTTTCCCCTAATTACTAAGTAATTAGATAAAATTAGTGATTTACTAATTATTAAAATTCTGTGGCACCCCCCAAAATATATTTTTTGCCTGCTTTCACAAAACATATAGGTACAATTTTGATTCATTCACACTGAATGGGTATTATTGTGTTGGCTGCTATCATTTTTTTATTTGACAATCTAAGGGAAAAAAGGTCAGTGCCCTAACAAATAGTCACATATTACATATATTAAAAATCCTGCCACAGCACACTAGTTGAAAATTGATGGTCTAGGATAATACAAATAATTATTAATAGTGAAAATTTATTAACTTTCAGGACGCCCTGGGCTCATTCCACTATGGAAGTTCCAATATTTATTGCTAATCAACATGGGGAGAGGAAGGTTTAAGCCTATCTGTTGGTAATTCCAAAGTGATATTCACTAATTAAACAATTGTTAATGTCATCCACAATGATGGGTAGAGCTGATGTTCCTTTGTATCAGCATTTTTGTTGTTGTAGTTCTTTTGGTCTTTGACATTTTATAAACTGAGTTTGCAAGTGGAAGCATTTATTTTCTAATAAATGCAACTTAGACAAAATTGTATTTTTCAAGATGTTTTTTTCAGTGTCCTTAAGTGAACTTCAGGAAAACTAAAACCACCTTGAAACAATTTGCAAAATTATGAATGCATATGTCTATGTACAGGAAATGATCCATATCCTCAAAATGTCCATGGTCCAACAAGGTTAAGAACTGTTAGATTAGACAAGCACTAATGACCCTTTTACATGTCTAAATTCCTAGGTAAATGACTTTTAACTTGACTAATTTTTTTCTTATGTTAAGAGTGGATAGAAAACATAATTTTAAAAGAATAATTCAAAGAGGTTGGCTTACAGTACCAAGAGGTTACAGCTTATTAGCTAAAAAGTTGGAGAAAATTATTTTTAGAAAATACTCAAAAAGCACAGCTACCTACAAATATTAAGTAAAAAATAAACAGAGCTGTATATTCCTAAAGGTTTCACCTGGTTACTATGGTATAATAACTGATATATGTAATTTTAACCCCAATGCACCCAAATAAGGTAAAAATAAGAAGAAAATACACATTTTGGAAAATTTCTATCAAAAAGCTTTTTGTTTTGTTTTAAAGTTTCCCTACTTGGTAAAGATAAATCCCACATTTATTTCTTTATGAGCAATCATGCATTATTTCCTGATGCTACATAAATGAGGCATTACTATAATATAACAAATATTTAAGGGTTTAAGATTTTAACTATTATATAGATAATCCAATACTAAAAATTTCCCCATAACTTTCAAAATTGTACAAGACTTGAAACCCACAATTTTTTCCAGAAATCATCTTACAGTTGTAGAGTTACTGTGTACATTCAAGCTTGAGATTGGAAACAGGGCCAAAGGAAGGATTTTGCAAAAATACTACTTTTTGCAAAATAATCCTTTTAGAACATAGCTGCTGAACAAATAGCTTCTTCAAATGTAAAAGAAAAGGTTTTCAAATGGCTATAGAGGCAGTTTGAGAAATCTAACAAGTGCCATATGAGCCTCAGCACTAAAAAAACAGGGTTAGGATCATTCATCTGCAGTGACATTTACATATAATACCAGGAGAACATTTTAGTCGTGGTATAACAGGAAAAAAAACCTTGGTTTTAGAGCACATCAAAATTGTGCATCTCATACCTTAACTTCCTTGAGTTTCAGCTTCCTTATTCTAAAAACTGAGAAAGTAAAAACTGATAGGGCTGGTTTTTTAAATCTTTTAAAATAATAGGTTTTATTACAACTGAAGTCATAAATATTCACTACATAATGAGAAGAGGTTGCATTTTTTAAATGGTATTTTATTGTTTATGCTATTACAGTTGTCCCTGCTTTTTCTTCCTTTGCCCCCACTCCACCCAGGCCTGTTCCCTCCCTCAGGCATTTCCTACACAGTTGTCTGTGTCCATGGGTCATGAATATATGTTCTTTGGCTAATCACTTCACCTTCCAGCTTTGGGGAGGGGGAAAAAGGGGAGGGGGTGCTAGTTTATAGGGCTGTTTTGAAGACTGAGTTAATGTGTTTACTTCGCATACTGCCTGGCACACAGAATGTCTTCAATAAATTAGTTTCCTTTCTTTCTATCTGAAGATATTTTAATGCTAAAACAGATCGGAGGAGATACATAAGAGATATACTTTAATATGTTTTGGCAGAGGAAAACAGATTTATAAATTGTAGTTCCAGAAGTAATAGAACAGAGAAAACAGAGAAACTGAGAAAACAATGCTTCTGGAAGAGATTTCCTGGAACTAGGGTACATCCTATAAAGTTTAACTATCTTCCTGTTAGTATTTAGGACTTACTTTTACTACTAAATGTGACTATAGCTATAATCATAATGAGTTTTTGTCTTGAAGTCAAATTGTAGGAGTAAGAAAAGAAAGAAACCATTACTTTAACTTTCTCAGTAAAACAGAAAGCAATACTGGAGAGGTATTGTTGGAATTTTGAAAGAAAAGGCAAAGGTGTATTAAGAGTACTGCCAGGTAGCATTAAGGGAACACTTAAAATTTGAAGTTATGATTTTAAAGTAAGATTGGTCAGCATGGTTAGATTTTTCTCCAGCCTCTGTAAAGATGCAAACATGGTATAGTCTGAGTTGGTTTTTAGGTTGTGTACACAAAGTAAGAGAGAATTGTGGTTATATGCAAAGTAAAGGAACTGTGAACATATACAAATCAGTGATTTTAATGACTAAAGAATTTAAACTAGTTAAAGAGAAAAGAGAGGACATTAGAGAATGAGATAGTGGTGGAATGACAGATTAGAGGTCCTGGTAAGATCAAAGAATTATTGAAACTGGGGTATTAAAAGGGAATGAGAATAATAGGTGGTAGATGCATAGTATTCAGATTATGTTGAAATATAAATGACAAGTTCAAGGGCAAATCATGTGAGTAAGTGGCTGAGGTATCATAAAGATCAAGATCATTAGAAGAGAATTAAAAAAAACCCCACTAGGGTGTCAAAGGGTCAGCTAGATAGATATGCAGTATATTGAAATCTCCAAGAATAATTACAGCAGTGGCTTTAGACAGAGCAACACTAAGTCGGGTGGCCTGTAGTGTCAGCAACAATAAGGGATAATATGATCTGAAGACACGAGGTTCATGGAGTATAGTACACTATTCCACATCTTAGCCCTGTGGTACAAGAACTGTGAAGAAAATTATTTACTTTAGAGGGCTACAGGGAAAGAAGTAATGTCCTCAGGGGAGAGTCAGACTTCTATTACAAGAGAAAAGAAGGAGAGGGTATAGGGGATGTCTCTCAGGATGGATTGTGAATTCCAGTGGACACAGTGGAAGTCTTTCAGAAGGTGGAATGAGGTGAGGGAAGGGAAGAGAATATATGGAGAGGTTAGTATCGGATATGAGGGGTGACCTGAAAATCTATAGCTTCTAGTGGTGTTTTGCATACACAAGGATAAAGTTAGGATGTGACTAATCTTTGAGGAATTAAGGCTATACTAGTTGATAAACACCTGTCAGTAGGAGAAAGATGGTCTAAAGAACTGTAGTCTTAGTTTTAAACACAGGACTCCCTTTTGACCCTGTTGAGAAAGTTGAGGACATCTGGGGAAGCAAGTTTCTACTTAAGGCACAAAGACTTTATCTTTACTCCTATCAGTAGGGGAGAGGATGCCTGGCAACATGTGGCTTTAGTTCAAGTGCATAAGTTAGCTCTTGCCTCCTCTCAGCAGAATAATAGTCTAATTATAAGCATATTATTAATTATGTCAACTTCTGTTGACAAAGTAGAAGAGGTCTGGGAAGGCTGGGTATAGTTTTAAGCTCATGGAGCCCTTTCTTGACTAACTGATACTTAGACCCAGCCCAGCCAAATTAAATCAGAATCTTTAGAGGTGGGACCCAGGTATCAGTATTTTTTATAGCTCCTCAGATGATTTCAATGTTCAGTCAAGGTGGAGAACCACTGCTTTATTCTGTTAAGTTACTCCCTCCCATAAACAATTTGACTGCATTCCTGTATAAGTACATCTTTGCTTGCAACTTTTAATGTTTTCCACAATTTAATTCACTACAACAGTTGCTGAGTGCCTGTGAGGTATAAGGAATTATACTAATTGTTGTGGGAGGACCCTTAAAATAAACCAGATATTATCTTCCTCTTAAGGAACTTACAGTAGGAGGGATATGTGGGAGGTACAAACAAAATGCTATAGGAACACAGACTAGAGAAATTAATCCCTCAAGCAAAAGCTTCACTGAACATTATCTGATACTGAAACTCAGATACTATTAATGTTGAAAGACGAAGACAAATAAAAACTATCATATTCATTTACCTGGCAGTGCCAGTAAGCTCAATAACTTTCTGCTTTTTCAAATCCGCTTCATGTGTGGCTGCATCACATTTCTCCTCCATTTTTCTCAACTTTTCAGCTGAATTTTCCCTTTGTTTTTGAAGCTCTTGTTCCAGTTTTGATACCTTGTAAAGCAGTTTTCAGTAAGTATTTAAAACTCAGTCATAGTTCAACATTCTTCAGAAGAAAAATATTTACTGGTATATAAATTTGTTCCCTAGCTCATCATTTTTCAAGATGTATTACAAAAATCAAAGTATAGACAAAGAATTTCAGCAGGTCTTTGAATAATGTCATTTCATCCAACGTTATTTCATCATAACATTGATGAGTTACATAGGAACCTAACTCTTGTTTATAACAGTTAACCAATGATAAAATTGGTTTCATTATTTGTCATTTCACTTAAAGTCACAGAATTTATCAATAATGTTAAATGAGAACTTATTATAATGTTTTGAAATACTTTTTAAAAGTTTTTAATAATACAGATATTTCATTCATATACATATTTATAAAATGGCCATATCATAACATTAAAATAAGACTTAAAAGAACTGAACAAAATAATGGTAAATATTCTCCTTTTATTATCCCCATTTGAAATGTTTTTTCTTCACAAATTGGCTCATTCATGAAGGATTCCTAGATTCCTATCTACCCTAACATTATAACTTGCTTTTGCTCCCAACATAACTTGCATCTGCTCCTACTCATTCTTCCTTCTGTTCTGCTACAGTAACAGAGGTATTCTTCCTCCTACACAAGTCAAATTACTGCATAGGTACTCTGGATTCAATTCCTATGCACTTCCTCATACTATTGAATATCTCTACTCTCTGCTGTACCTTCAATCTATCTTTCTTCTGGTTTCTTTATATCAGCATGTACACATGTTCAAACTTCCCATCGTAAAAAACTTTCCTTCATACCTCCACCTCCCTCCAAATACTAACCTTTCTTTCCTCCTCTCTGTAGCTCAACTTCTCAAAGTTTTCTATGCCTGTTGCATTTCTCGTTCATTCCTCAACCTGTAGCAATCTACAGAAACTGTGCAATGTCATCAATCACCTCCATGTTGCTAATTCCAATGGATGTTTCTCAACACTCAATTCATTTGACATTTGAAATTGACTGCAGCAGCCCATGACACCAAGTATCATTCCTTACTTCATGAAATACTTACTTTGGCTTCCATGTACCACACCCCTCGGAGATCTGTCCAAGTCAATCTTCTCACCCCTCATTCTATACCCTCTCCCTAGTTAATCTCAGCCACTCCATGTTATCAACGAACATTCACATGACTGGGATCTCAAAGTTAATATGTGGCTAATGACTCTAATATTCTCCCTGTTCTTCTAAAACCTGTCACTGAAGAACTAAATACAGGTTATGAACCATTAACACCAAACCCCCCACTCAAGTTTCAAGAATAAAATTAAAAAGGGAAGTACCTGGGTAAAAACGAAAGGATCCCATGAAAAATCTACCTACTCTCTGCTTAATTAAATAGAACACTTATAAACAGAAAGAATCTAAAGATGAATAATAATATGGAAGAATATGGCATAGAACCTATGCATAACGGAACAGAAATGAAAGCTACAAAAATATTTGCTAAAAAGTTTACAACAAATACTGAAGAAATTTTTAGATATAAACTCCTTTAGACCCTGAAAGAAATTAAAGAGAACACAAAAAATCTCTTAAAATAAAGATCATAAAGAATAAAATTACCAAATGAAAAATACAAATGAACTGGCAGACTTAGGAGGAAAAAAAACAGAAAAAAAACATAAGATCACTAGAGAAATGAAAGCAACTCTAGAGGGAACAAGAATTGTAATCCTGTAAAACCCAGAGTCAACGACAAGAAATCTAGGAACTAGGACTCTCATACAGATGAGATGAAGAAATACTTCAGGATAAGGCTGTATGTACATCAGGCATATCAAGCAATAGGTCTAGACTTTAGCAAAAGGGACAGAGTTATAGGAGTGAGGTCTCTAGAAAAGAAAATGCATAATACCTGCCTGATATGTTTGAATTTACTGACAGGAGATTCTTTAGCTCCATTGGAGAGGTTGAGGATGAATTCAGAATACATAGTAGTGAGATTACACAGAACAATCACTTTCTAATGTATACATTTATGTAAAGTTTGAAAAGAGAGTCAGAACAAAAGGTGTGAAACATCTGCCTGAAGAATGAGATGAATTTAGTCATAAGTGAAAGAGCAAAGATTAGATACTAGTACAAATATTCCTAGGACTCTTTCTTTGGAATAGTAACTTATTTTTAGAAATAAGTAGTTTCCGTAGGGATTTTTCTTTTAGGGCATTGCTTTGGAATTTCTTTAGGGATTATCACACATGTCCTGATTCAAAGAGAAGAAATTGGAAGGTACGATGACTCATATTGGTATTATATTCAGGTCCAAGAAGAAAGGAGAGATAGAAAAAGAGGTCTAAATTATAACTAAGTTATATGGAATGACAAATACTGTGTGATGATATAACATGGTCGCATCACACAGGAATATAATTTTATCCATTTAACAATGTTAATATAGAATATTTCTTATAATATGAACTCTCTGAGGTCAAATAATGTTAAATTCCTGAGGTCAAACAGCAATTTATATAACAAAAAATGTATTATCGACTGTAAAAATCTCTATTTCATATAAGTAAAAAAATTCTGACCAATAATATATACCTGTTTTTCAAGTTTAGTTTGAATGTCTTCTAGCTCTCCATTTCTTATTGTCTCTTGTTGTAACATTTGCTGCTGTTGCTGAAGAGTATGCTGTAGAATAACATTTTGCTCAGAAGTCTCTTGAAGACTGTGATTTCTCATCTTTAGCTCTTTCTGTAAACAATAAACCTAACAAATATAAACATTTCTCATTATTATGACATGTTTCAAATAAGAAGCAACACAATGTCCAAGCTGTCTGCCTTATTAGATTATGATCCCACTTGTCATGTGGGACAATTGTATTTATGGCTATATAGGTTATTATGTGGAAGGGCAGGGCCCATTTTTCCAATGAGATATGTTAGAAGGGAGTGCTTATGGAGTTGGCTCTTGGCTGGTGTGTGGGAATGTGGATTTTGACATTCCGTAAGAAATGAGACTGTTTTGCCTGGGTAGGGCATTGAGTCATGGTTTCCTTCTGTGAGGCTGGAATTTTAATACTTATGGCTGTTCTTATGTAACCAACCCCCCTAAAATATCTCGATCTTTTGAGTCACAAGCAGGCTTCCCTAGGCAGGAATACTGCAGATGTTACCATATTTCACTGCTACAGAATGAAGCATGTTCCATGTGACCCATCCCAGAAGAAGGAAGAGAATATAGGAAGCCATGGATTTCTCTATAATTCCATCGACGTATTTTTTCCCCTTCTTGATAACAAATTACAGCCATGAAATCACTGCACGTTATATGCTATTTATTACATTACTGTTGCTATCAACAGTAATTGCCATTGTTTGTAAAATGATATATTAGCAATGCACTTTTGAATATTCATGATCCAAAAAACACCTAAAGGAATGACAATCAAAATAAGAAATCAGACTCATTCATTCCAAATATTTAAAACTTCAATACTGGGTTCCCCCAAAACTGCTTTAAAAGGCCTTTGAGGTTATCCGAAGGCATTAAGAGGGGGAAAAAGTGCCCTTTGTCCTAGAAATCCAAATTCTAAAAATCTGCCCAAAAGAGATTATTGTTAAAATTGTATAAATAATGCAGTATAATTTAACGTACGTTTTATAATATTGTTCACCTGCTCCCCAAAGGAAGTTAAATAAATGATGACACATCGTCTGATTTAAAGTGATGCCACCAATTTAAAAGACAGTAGCAAATACAAAATTTTACAAAATGAAATTAAGTGAAAAAAGCAATTACATTTCACTAATGTAATTATGAAAACATAGGGAAATAGAAAAGTGAAAACTTAAGAATTCGAGAGTGGACTGCAGGTAAATCTTCTTTAAAAGATTTCTTATTGCTCTTCCCCCATTAGTGGCCTGAGGGAGATGACGTCTGAAAATCATTTCCTATTCACTTGACCCAAACCCCCTCCACAAAATCATGCAAATCAAGAGAATCAAATCTTCATGTTCACTTTAAGAACACTCGTGAAACTGCCCAGCCATCAAGGGTATGCATATCCAAAAAGTCACTGAGCATCAGAAGGATGTCACTTTGCAGAAGCAATGTGTGCCTTTCTGTTGTTACAATGGTGGAGTTGGTAGGTGTGCTCAGGCCAAACAGTGGGGCTGGACACAGGATTAGTGGCCCAGAAAGAGTGCTGAATTTTTGCTGCACGGGCTTAAACATGCAAAGAGTAATGCTGAGCTTAAGGGTTTAGATGTAGATTCTCTGGTCATTAAGCACATACAGGTGAACCAAACTCCCAAGATGAAGAACTTAGAGAACTCATGGGAGGGTTAACCCATACATGAACTCTCCCTGCCACACTGGCATGATCCTTACTGAAAAAGAGTACATTGTTCCTAAACCAGAAGAGGAGGTTGCAGAGAACAAAAAGATATCCCATTATAAACCAAAGAAAAAAAATACTTAGGGCCTAGCAGTAAATTCAGTAAAAAATAAATGCTAATAAAAGTTAAAAAAAAAAAAAAGAATTCTTACTGTTGCTTCTGTAATAAGTACTTTAAAATGAAGGAAAATAAGGCCATTCCTTTAAAGCAAAGAATCTTTCCAATAATTATCATTCCAGGGGGAAAAAAAGGAATTTCCAACTTGTAAGAAATAGTGGAAGAGAATACTGACTTGGTTCTTTTTCTAACTGTCCAACTGCTGAACACTCATCAGCGTCATGTAGGGCTTAGGGGCCAAATATTCTTTGCTCATAATTGAAATATAACCTCTTATATTTAAAACTTCTTCATTATACGATGATGTTGTAAATGTGAATAACTTTAGATATCACATGCAACTAATCAATTTCTAATCCTATTATTATAGTCCTTTCTTAGGCTAATCTTTTTTACTTAATTTTGTCTGTAGGAAAATAATTGACCACAAATATGTATCAGTATCACCTATTTTCTTTGTTTTCCCTCTGCTATCTCCTGAGAAAATTGCAAATCACATTTTGACAGTTTATTTTACATAGATCTGACTTGTCTTCAAGATAAGTTTAAATACTATTGTTTTTTACTGGTATATTGTTTTATACTTACTTTCCTATTCAGAAAAATAAATAAATAAAATATGAAAATAGACAAAGCAGCAGAAAAAAAAATAAGGCCTTACCAAAACACTAAGAAAGCCATAGTAACAATAAAAAATTTATTTCATTAATCAAGCCACTGGCAAAATAATTTAAATTAAAAAATTTGAAGTATCTAATATGTTGGTTGTATCACAAATATAATTCAAAAAATTAACCTGTATCTATCAAATTTATATTAGCATTGCATCGCACTAACATTTAATTTTCATTTAACTTTATTCTAAAAGTCAATACTATATGACAAATAGTTTTTAGATTATATTTTCTAAGTTATTACATTCAGAGAACAAGGTTTTCCTAAAGGAGTCATTATTTTATAGTCTAAAGTCAAAACTTTACCTTATGAAATCTACTTTATAATTAAGTTTATCTAGTATTAATGTATAATCCAAAGAAAAGACATTCTCATATTATTACCTAAATAAAATGCAACAAGCCCTAGCTGGTGTTACTCAGTGCATTGAGTACTGGCCTATAAACTGAAAGGTTGCCAGTTTGATTCCCAGTCAGGGCACATGCCTGGGTTGCAGACCAGGTCCCCAGTTGGCGGCATGTGAGAGGCAACTGATCGATATGTTTCTCGCACATGCATGTTTCTGTCCCTCTAATTCTCCCTCTCTTCCTCTCTCTCTAAAAATAAATAAATAAAATCTTTAGAAAAACATAATACAAATATTTTTTATTTTATATATATTAATATAAATATAAACTAGAAAATATAAATATAACCCAAAAAAGTTACGATATGATGCCAAATTCTCAAAATTTAATTCCATCAATTTGAATAAAGATATTTATTATTTAAATGTTTGATTTTAATAAATGCTTTACACAGAAAATGTTTAGGCTTATTTAAATCAATTTTGAGTTTATTTTCTTCTATCATGTTGACAATGTAATTTTGCATGAACACATACTTTTATCACTTTTAAGGCATTTTAATATGGAATTAAAATCTTTTCAAAATAATTCAGAACCCCCAGAGTCACTATTATTTTAATCATAAATTTATTTTCAACACATGGAAAAGAATATTTGCCTGAGTAATGCTCTCAGAGGAATATTTATTAGCTTTGTGTCATGGATAAACAACAGGTGGTTTGTATAACTGGCTAACTTTCTACCAATATGTTCTGGGGCCACTTAATTATTCAGCTAGTATGTGATTTGGAAATATCCACTTATTTGAAAGATTAAAACATCTTTATAATATCCTCTATTATTAACAGAATAGATGTACTAAGAATTAAATCAAATTTACTAAAACCTAGCTATATATGATGAAAACCTCACAACTTTGCTGTAATATTAATTACATTAACCATCCTTAAGTTTTCTCTGTAAGACATTATAATTTGCTCTGAAGACAAGTCAAAAGTAAGTAAATGTATGAGTCAGTGCCTAAAAACAAAGTAAATAGCAATTGGATTTGTCTCCATGTTTCATATCAACGTACACAAAGAAATGAAAGATGGCCTTTTAAATAAGCCAATGCATGTGTACTTAAGCCAATAAATCAGTAGAAATAAAAGAGCTTGCAAATCTTTCTTACTTATTCTCTAGTAAGGTTGTTCATGCCTGAATACTACTTCTGATTTCTAATTCAGTTAGCAAATTTTTAAAGATTTTATTTATGTATTTATTTATTTATTTATTTTAGAAAGAGGGGAAGAAAGGGAGAAAAAGAGGCAGAAAAACATCAATGTGAGAGAAAAAACATCAATCAGTTGCCTGTCCCACGCACCCTGACCAGGGACCAAACCCACAACCCAGGCATGTGCCCTGACCAGGAATAAAACAGGAGAACTCTCACTTTGTGGGATGATGACCAACCAACTGAGCCACACTGGTTAGGGCTAAACTGTTTTTAAAATTATTGATGATTTTAGAGAGAAGGGAAGTGAGCCAGGGAGAAGGAAGGACAAAGGGGTAGGGGGAGGGAGGGAGGAAGAGAGAGATAGAGACTGATTTGTTGTTCCACTTATTTATGTATTTATTGGTTGCTTCTTACATGTGCCCTGACTAAAGATCAAACCCCAAACCTTGGCATATTGGGACAACGCCCTAACCAACTGAGCTTCTAATTCAGTTTGAACCTCAGTTTATACTTTTAGCTATTTTGAAAAAAATCTGTGAGTTAATTTTGGGTAAATGTCGACAATCTACCTAGTCTCTTGATGCTGTTTCTAAGAACGATCTTATTACAAACACTGTCTATCTCCAGATTCCATGTCTCCTAGGTCCTTTTATACACAGTATAACTGAGGGCTCTAGAGTAAATGCCTAAATAGTATCTTAAAGGAGATTGTGGCAAAAAAAAGACGACATTCATATTTTAAAAAGCCAACATACCCATAGTTTAGGTGATTTAATTTCCATATATTGGAGTGGAAAGGTACATATACCCATCTGTCAAAGATGCCATAAACCCTTTATGAAGGGAAGTAGAATATAGAAGATAGGACCATATAAAATATAACAGTTCCTTCTTTTTTTTTTACATCTGAAGTTATATAATTACATGGTGCATCTAAGTCTGTGGTGTGCTAGTCTTAGAGCTACCCTGATTTCCCTCTGCTCTGCTCTGTGTATTGCAGGAAACTGCCCTCTGGATAACTGGCCCACTGGGAGGGGCCAGCAGTAGAGTTCCCCTCTACAGCCCAGTTTCTACTAGACAGATTCTTTCCCTGTGACCCTAGCTCCACCAAGCAGACCTGCTACCCAACTATCACCACATCATCTATTCTTGATGTTCATCTATCCCTAAGGATATTAAGTGGATCCCTGCTATGATACCCTGAGTCACCTCAGCATGCTTTGGTTGGCTTTTCTCCTCTTCCATCACCTGTGTACCTACTTCTCTGCAAACAAATCCCTCCATTTTAAAGATACAGAAGGGCTTCTGCTTTTCTGGTTGGATTTCTCTGTTATATTCAAGTCAAGTTAACAAAGACTTATTGAAGGCTATTTCTAAACATAATTTTAAGGTTTAAATGCATAATACAGATTTCCAAAGCTGAATCTAACTGTCTGACCTAAGCAGAGGTTGGCAAAAGTATGTTTATAGTTGTTTGTATGGAAAATAATAGAGTAATAAATAATAATACAAGAATAAACTGTGTTTCACATACTCACAACTGTAAACCTATTTTTGCCCATCCTGTATTATAAATTCTAATAAAGAAATATAGGAATTCCTCAAAGATTATTATGAGCAAACATATACTGAGTACCTATTATATTGAAAGCAAAGTGATAGACAGTGAGGATACAATGAGATAACTCAATAAATAGATACAGATAACTCAAGAAAAATCTTCTAACATCTGAGAAACTCTTATCAATAAAGTTAACTTCTAATTCTCAATCCTACAACTAGCAAAAACAAATGCAAAATGGAAAATATTTTAAGAATTTTATACTTCTAAGTCTCAAACAATGTTCTAAGTATTAATCATCTATATTAGACTTACTTTGTGATATTAATAATTTAATTTTCTGATTCCCTAAAATTATGTAAATGTACCAGAATTTTATAAAGTGACATATTTTGTGCTGCACTGAAATAATGTTTATTTTTATTTTTTTAAGACTTTATTTATTTTTACAGAGGGAAAGGGAGGGAGAAAGAAAGGGAGAGAGACATCAATGTATGGTTGCCTCTTGAGCACCCACTACTGGGCACCTGGCCTGCAACCCAAGCATGTGCCCTGACTGGGAATGGAATAGGCAACCCTTTGGTTTGCAGGCTGGCACTTAATCCACTGAGCCACACCAGTCAGGGCAATAATGTTTATTTTAAAAGAATATAATATTAAAATCTCCACTTTATTGAAAAGATTTTTTACATGAGCTAAATAAAGATATACTTGTAAAGCATCTTGAAAATAAATAGTATCTCAAAAAAATCACTTGAAAAATATTCCATATATAAAGAAAACATTCCTTTACCTCTTCAGATTTCTTCTTAAGCTGTTTTTCAAACTTTTCCTTATTTCCTTCCAATTGATTCAAATGTAAGGCAAGTTCTTCCTTACAAATTTCCAATGCTGAATCTAACTGTCTGACCTAAGCAGGAAAAATACAAAAAAGAAAAATCAACTTAATAGTGTTTACTATATGCTCCATATTTTACAGATTTGTGTCCTAATGTTAACTCACTGCTTCAAACAGTGACTATACAGTCAAACAGGATATAAAATGCTATTACAGATTTACTTAAAAGAGATTTAAGTAATTTCTTACTTAAGAGATTTACTTAACAACTAATTTTTCATTGGAAACTGGCAAACCAGAAGCTGCAGTCTTGAAAAGCAAATAGGACTTGAACAAGTGAAAAAGGGCATTCCAGGATGAGGAAGTTATGTTCATAGTTAAGTTACTATAAAAGGGAATGGGGAGAAGCTGGCAGGAGAGCTCTGCATATCAAGAGTATGAATTTGTTGGAGATGGGTATTTGGGAGATAAGTTTGGCAAGACAGATGGGCCAACCATCAAGAATCTGTAAGGTAAATATTTTTTTAACCTAAAAAGATAAACCTAATCCTTAAGTTCCCTTGATCAAGAAAAATGGAAAAGTGAGCACAAACTGGTATATGATGCTAACAATGCTATGGTGTGAATACTCAATATGCTAAAGTCAGTAAGAAAATGAAAATGTGTTTTTTTTAGTGAAGGGAAGGAAACTGGGAATCAAATCAATGATTTGGAACAAAAGGAAGAAATAAACATCCAACCAGAACAGAATGAAGAAACAAGAATTCAAAAAAAGGAGAGGTGTAGGAACTTCTGGGACAACTTTAAATATTCTAACATACGAATCATAGGGGTACCAGAGGAGAAGAGGAAGAGCAAGAAATTGAAAATTTATTTGAAAAAAATAATGAAGGAAAACTTCCCCAATCTGGCAAAGGAAATAGACACGCAAGTCCAGGAAGCTCAGAGAGTCCCAAAGAAGTTGGACTGAAGGAAGAACACACCAAGACACATTATAATTAAGTTACCCAAGAGTAAAGATAAGGCGAGAATCTTAAAATCAGCAGGAGGAAAAAGAGAGAGTTACCTACAAAAGAGTTCCCAGAAGAGACTACCAGCTGATTTCTCAAAAGAAACCTTGCAGGCAAGAAGGGGCTGGAAAGAAGTATTCAAAGTCATAAAAGGCATGGACCTACATCCAAGATTACTCTATCCAGCATCACTATCATTTAGAATGGAAGGGCAGATAAAGTGCTTTCCAGATAAGGTCAAGTTAAAGGAGTTCATCATCACCAAGCCTTTACAATAGGAGATGTTAAAGGGACTTATCTAAGAAAAAGAAGGTGATCAAAAATATGAACAGTAAAATGACAACAAACTCACAATTATCAACAACTAAATCTAAAAAACAAAACACAAAAAACAAACTAACCAAATAACCAAGGACCAGAATCACAATAATGGATATCAAATGGAGGATCATCAACAGGGAAGGGAAGGGGGGAGAATAGGAGGAAAGGTAAAGGGAATAAGAAGCATAATTGGTAGGTATAACATAGACAGGGAGAGGTTAAGAATATATGGGAAATGGAAAAGCCAAAGAACTTATATGTAGGACCCATGGACATGAACTAAGGGGATTAATGCTGGAGAGAGGGGGGTGCAGAGCAGAGGGGGATAAATGGGAGAAAAAAATGGAACTATAATAGCATAATCAATAAAATATACTTTAAAAAAAAAGAAAATGTGTTTTTAATTAATTTACTTTGAAGAGAGAGAGGGGAAGGGAGGGAGAAAGACAAGAGAAACATCAGTGAGAGAGAATAACATTGATTGGCTGACTCTCATACTCGTCCCAACTAGGAACGGAACCCGGAACCCAGGTGAGTGCTTTGACCAGGAGTCAAACTGGCAACCTTTCATTTTGTGCGATGATGCCCAACCAACTAAGGCACACCAGTTAGGGCTGAAAATGTTTTTGTCAGCTAGGGAAAATAAAACTTAGGAGAAGGCTGTTTTTGCTTTGAATCAGTGGAAACATTTTCAGAAGGGCAGCAATGTGACTTGGTCAAGGGTTCCTATAGCTGCAAATGCTTATACTACCTATTAAAGAGCAAATGAGCAACAAGCAACCCAAATCAGCAAATTAATTATTTAAAAAATTATTTGAAGGGCAAATTTGTGTACATGCTCCATATCTCTTCTGTTAATAAGAATCTAATCTTGCTCCTTTCTTTTCGTTATTGTATTGATAGTTTTGAGCTTCTTGGGGTGTTTTTTTTTCCTCTCCCTTAATGTTAATAGCATTCTAGTGCAAAATAAATCTCAACAAGATAAACAGAAAAAGAGGAAAATATTCCTTCTACCAGACATATACATCATGAAATTCTTATTTCTAAAAAGAAAAGCTTGACACAGATGTCAAAGATTGTCCCTATGGCCTGGGAATATAACCATTAACAGCTAAAAAACTTGTAATTTTGTTTTTCTTTAATATTTTTATCCTCACCTGAGGTCACTTTTTCATAGCTTTTAGAGAGAGAGAGGGAGAGAGAGTCACATTGGTGAATCTAGGTGAGGAGTACAAAGATACTGTGTATACTATTCTTTCAATAATTTGGTAGGTGGAATTTAATTAAAATTAATAAACCATAAAATAAATATTAATAAAAAACAAACTACTACTCAGAATCTGATATAAATAAATGCCATTACTTTATACAAACCACTTTAATAAAACACAAACTACTACTCAGAATCTGATACAAATAAATGCCATTACTTTATACAAACCACTTACAAGTATACGCATTTGTACTGCTCTTATGAACCAAAAACCTCCTTAGGGGCACAGTCTGGGGGCAACCAGATGGGAGTTCTAGGCTACCCTTTCTTCAACAAAAGCACCTAAGCTGTTCTTTGTTGTTTGTGTTTTTCCATTTATAATTTCTTTAGGGGGAGAAAAAGAATCTGGAGTGATAAATAAAACCAAAACAAAGAAAAATAAATAAATAAAATCTCTAAATCTAATAAGCACTCTCTCAACTTTCTATTTAATAGAAGACAACATGATGGCTTTAGTTTACTGGTTTCTTGTTACCTGTTTGGAATTTACATCAATCTTCTAGCTTTCATTAAGCTAAAAGCTACATCATACTTTTATAGGTGGTATAACTTTAAACTGATCCCTATAAGTCTCCTACAGATAGAAAATTCATAATATTTTTTTTGTGCAAAGAACAAACTGAAACATGCAGAAGGGCATGGCCAAAAGTCAGGAAAGGTGGTAATGACATAATCAAGAAAAGAGAACTAGATTTCAAACTTCCACTCTGTTGCTACAAATATCCTATATGTTAAGAATCATTTAGTATAACTTGAGTCATAAGAATTTTGTTTCTTATTTTGACTTTTTCTCCAATAACAGCAAAATTATTAAAGGTACCAAGGGAATAAAACCCAACATCATAATTTATTCTTTCACTGATTTCCTTCCTGTTTCATATCTGGTTATAAGCATGAAGAAATAACTTACCAAATGGTTGGCTAGGTGTATTATTAGGTAGTTTAAAGAAAAACAGGAGTTAAGTGGCAATATGAATTTTATTTAATAAAATTATTTCATGCCTACAACCTTTGTACAGTAATATTTTTTAATGTTAATGATCTTAGAGATTAATTTTACATGAGGAAATAAATTGGTATGGCACGAAATGTTAAAAGTTTTGGAAAATACTATAGGAAAGTTATGGATAAACCTGTAACTGTGTTTACAAAGGTACACAAGGTCACAAAATGGATTAAAAAACAGAGTACTAGGAAAAAAGTACTGAACAACATAGATTTTTAAAAATCCTTTTTATTTAAGCTATATATGACAGAATAAAGGTAGCAGTATTCACCAATGGTAATAAGTATTTCACATTGGTGAAATGTCTATGCTAGACATTTTATGTACCTCATTAATTTAATTCTTACACTATTGTTATCCTTATTTTACAGATAAAGAAATTAAAGTTCAGAGGGCATAAATAACCCAGGAAAGGTTATAATCAGTTAGTAAACACACTGAAGAACTGGAACCCAAGTTAATTCAGCTCCAAATCCCATGCTTTTAAGCATAAAGGTATATTCGCCACAAAACTGTATTTTACTTGGAAATTCTGAATTTATCCCCTAATTAATCTTAGAACAGATTAAAAGAAACAAAACTGGACTGCATGTAGTTTCATCTTCCTTCACTTTCGTAGCTAATGTTAAGGAAAAAAAAAAAAGAAACGGAGGTTGGATAATATACAAAAGGAAAAAAGAGAGGTTAGATATTATATAAACTAAATTATTAACTATCAAATAATTAAGATCACATTGAAGAAAATATACTTACAAAAACTACATCCACTGATCTAGTTAAAATATTTACCTCTTAATTAATTTTTACATGAACAATTTTTACAATTTATAGGAAAAAGCAAAAAAGCTACAGGAATGACTCCATTATGAAAAGTATTAGCATCCTAACCTTGATTGTTTCTTCAGATACTTGGTTCTGTAATGCTTTCAAAGCTTCATCTTTCTTCATATTTTCCTTTTCCATTTCCTGAAAACAGACATATTAGTAAGCAAAAGTGTAAGTATGCATATAAATATTTTACCATTACCTATGTGCTATTAAACTGATAGAATTAAAGGTATGTTACAGAAACATAAACTAAAAGAATTACTCATCTTTTATTTTAAATACTCACTTGAGGATATATTTTTACTGGTTTTAGAGAGAGACGAAGGCAGGGGGGAGAGAGAGAGAGAAAAACACTGATGTGAGAAACATACACCATGACTGAGGATCAAACCTGAAACCTAGGTTATATGCCCTGATCAGGAATCGAACCCACAACCTTTTGGTATACCAGACAATGCTTCAACCAGCCAAGTCATCCAGCCAGGACTATCAGTCAGCTCTTGAACAGCATTTTTATAAAGATGGTTTACCCCTTTGCTTTCTGTCAAGAGTCTGTCTAGTGATTCAAGATGATGTTGCTTGCACATTATGTCTTGCTGCAAAATGGACATAGTCTTTTCTTGCTCTTTAAATTGTTGATCTTTTTTCTCTAGTTGAGATTCAAGCTAAACATAAAAATGGGATTTATTAATTTTTATCTCAAATTTTTAAAATTTTAAAACATTGAAATATACAAAAAGATATAATACTCTCATGTTGAATTATTACTGAAATTACATACATTTTTGCATATTGCCAAATTTTCTTTAGTTTTCCTCCTTTTAGAGAAGAAATGAAATCACATACCCATGTCCTATTCCTTTACTCCTTCACCTATACTATGCTGAATCTGACCTGTATTATTCTGTGGTGTTTCATTCTTATACATGCTTTTTGTGCTTTTAAATACTGCATTTGTAGATCCATGAACAATATGTAATGTAATATTGTTATTTTTGCTTCAACGTTCATAAGGTATGTTAGTCTATGTTTCTTTTCTGATACTGTCTATGCCTTAATTTGATATCATGATAATGCTAGCCTCATCAAATGAGTTGGAAGTAATCCTTCCTCTTTATTCTGGACGAGATTGTGTAGAATTGTTATTAGTTCCTTAAATATTTGTTAAGAATTTATCAGTGAAACCTTATAGGCCTACAACTTCATTTTTTTGAAAGTTTTAAAACTACAAATCCAATTTTTTAAATATATGTAGAACTATTCAGATAATCTGTCTTACAAAGTATGATTGGTGTCTTCTAAAGAATTGGTTTATTTCATAGAAGATGTCAAATTAATGTGCACAGAACTGTTTGTAGTATTCCTTTATTAACCTTTAATATCTTCAGGGTCTGTAGTGCTATATACCCTTATCATTCCTGATACAGGGAATTTGTGTTTTCTCTCCTTTTTTCTTGCTCAGACTGGCTAGAGGTTTATAAATTTGTTGATCTTATCGAAGAGCCAGGATTGGTTTTCACTGATTTTCTCTACATTCTCTTTTCAATTTCAGTTATTTTAAATATGCCTTTTATTATTTCCATGTTTCAGCTTCTTTTGTGTTGATTTTGCTCTTCCTTTCCTTGTTTCTGAAGGTGGAAGTTTAGATTACTGATTTTCTTCACTTTAATATATGCATTTAATGCTATAAGCTTCTCAGAACTGCTCTAGCTGCATCCCACAAATTTTTATGTCGTGTGTTCATTTTCATTCAGTTTAAAGTGTTTTAATTTCCCTTGAGACTTACTCTTTGGTCCATGGATTATTTAGAAGTGTGTTATTTAGCTTCAAATATTCGGAGATTTTTCGGATATCTTAACGGTTTCTAGTTTAACTCCACTGTGGTCAGAGAACATTCTGTGTATGGTTTTAATTTTTACATTTGATAAAGTTTATTTTGACCTGGCATGTAGTATATCTTGGTGAATGTTTCGGGTGCACTGGAGAAGAATGTATATGACGTCTGCATGGAAAAAGTCCAGCCATTGTTAATATAACAAGAATGGTTTGTGTGACATCAATGTAACCTGGCAGCCAAGGAGAGTGAACTGGAATGCACATCGTGAACAATGATGACTTCACTGTACTAGTCAGTGGTGGCAGTAGACACCACTGAGTGAGCATGTGTACTGTGTGGCCATCACATTGAAATGACTGAGCTAGTAGAGCAATGAATCTGCATCAAATTTTGCATTAAGCTTGAACATCCCTCTGCAGAAACTATTCAGATGATTCAGGAGGCCACAGCTATGGGCAACTGGAGATTGGCAGCTTAATCCCAACAAAGTGCCCACTCATGCATCACACCTCATGCAGGGTTTTTGGGGGAAACATCAAATCACCCAGGTGACTCAGCCCCCCTACAGGCCAGATATGGCACCCTGTAACTTCTGGCTTTTCCCAGAACTAAAATCATCTTTGAAAGGGAAGACATTTCAGACCATCCATAAGATTCAGGAAAATCCAATGGGGCAGCTGATGGTGACTGGGAAAACTGTGTGAGGTCCCAAAGTGCCTGCTTTGAAGGGGACTGAGTCAGCATCATTGTCCTATATACAATGTCTCTGGTACCTTGTGTCTTCTTCAATAAATGTCTCTGTTTTCCATATTACATGGCTGGATACCTTCTGGACAGACCTCATATTCTGCTGTTGGGTGTAATATTCCATAAATGTTAATTAGGTTAAGTTGACTGACACTGTTGTTCAGGTGAGTTCTATATCCTTCGTTTTTTTGTCTACTTATTCTACTGATTACATAAAAGAGTAGTGTTGATATCTCCAACTATAATTATGGATTAATTTCTTTCTCCTTTCAGACCTCTTCACATTTACTTCATGTATTTTCAAATTCTATTGTTAGGTACCCACACATTTAAGACTGTTATAAATTCTTGGTAAATTAAGCCTTTTATCATTATGTAATGTTCCTCTTTATTTATTGTCATTTTCTTTCTTCTGACGTCTACTTTGATTTTTATATAGCCTCTGCAGCTTCCTTTTCTTTGTCTGTTACAAGTTTTTCCAACCATTTACAGTTAACCTATCTATCTTTATGTTTAAAGGATTTCTTGAAGAGCACATATATCTGAATCTTAATCTTTAATCCAATCTCACAATCACAGGTCTTTATCTGGTATATTAGCATATGTAAGTCTGAAGTAGCATTTGATATGGCTCAATTTAAACATATAATTTTATTATTAGTTTTCTCTTTGTGTCCTGTTTTTCCTTTCCAGCCTTCTTTTAAATATATGAGTATCTTCAGAATTCTATTTCATCTATTGGCTCTTTACTGTATCTGTATCATTTTTAGTGGTTTTTCTGGTGCTTATAATATACATAATTAATTTTCCAAATTACTGAAAATTAAGATTTTGCCACTTGAAATGAAATATAGAAACTTTATATAATCAGAGATCCCTTTACCCTCCCTCTTTTATACTGTAGTTTCCAATGTATTACACCAACATATATTAAAAACCTCACTAGATGTTATAATTTTTTCTTTCAACTGTCATACAACCTTAAAAGGAGAAAATAGTTCATTATATCTAACCAAAAAGTTATTGTTTTTGTTGCTCTTCACTCCTGAAATTCCAAGTTTCCTTTTGATATTATTTCTTTTTGCCTGAAGAATCTTATTTTAGAACAAGTCACCTGGTGACAAATTCTCTAAACTGTCCTCCATCTAAGAATGTTTTCATATTTCCTAAAGAATATTTTCACTGGATATAGAATTGTAGGTTGATGGATTTTCTCTTCCAGCACTAGAAAAAAAAAGTATTCTGTCTTCTAACCTTCAGTTTTTGATGAGAAATCTACAGTACTTTTAATCTTTTTTCCTCTAAATGCAATGTATTATTTATCTCTGGATGCTTTTAAGACATTTTTGTTTTGGTTTTCAGCAAAAACTTTGGTATATTGGGAAGCTATTTTCTTTGACTCAACCCCACTGACCTTGTTGAATTTGTATATTTATTTCCTTCAATAAAATTATGAAGGTTACTGTTATTATTCCTTCAAATATTTTTTCGCACCAACCCAATTCTCTTCTCTGGGACTCTGTGAACATGAATGTTAGACTTTATGATATTGTCCCACATGTCTCTGAGGCTCTGTTCATTTTCTTCCAAATCTTTTTTTCTCTCTGTTGCTCAGAATGAATAGTGTCTATTGCTCTATATTTCAAGCTCATATATTTTTCCCTCGTTAGCTCCATTCTGCCATTAAGCATAAATACATGATCAATTTTTTATTAAGACTTGAGTTCTTGGTCTTACACCTTTTTCTTTACTTTTGTTTCAGCTATCTACTTTTCACTCAGCGTTAAGAGTGCTCCTATTCTCAACCAATCTTGAAACAACTTATATCTCTAGTGGAAAAGAGTCTACAGAATCACTCAGTTTGATAATTTCAAAAACTAATGATTAAAACTGAAACAGCAGAAGTACTATATAAGAAAGCATTATAAAATGATCCAGAGTAATGGGATTCTAATTATAACACTTGCCAATAACTTTTCTGTCTTTATTTCCTCATATATTAAAAAAAGAAGGCTGAGCTAGTAATGTTTAAGGTAATTTTTAGTATCCATATTCTAAATATACATATCTACTGGTAAAAATATCAGTAATATCTTACTCTTTCAATCTGCTTCTCCATTTCTTTATGCTGTTCAAGATGAATTTTCTTTGACTTTTCAAAAGCTAAACAAATTTTCTCATGCTCTGTATTGATATTGGTTTCTAAACTTCTTATCTTTTCATTCTTTTCCTAGAAATTCAAAAACAATTAAGAATATAACTAAGAGCTAGTTTTACATAAAAGTACATTACTAAAGCATTAGTGATAATCTATACTTTAAAAAAATCCATGGTACTTAATATGTTGAACTTCAAAAATTTTAAATATTTATGAAAAAGACAAAATATTTATTTTAAAAATTATATCAAAATGAGAAAAATTACAGTACTTTAAAATATTGAGACTGTCAAAGAACTACTACTATTTCCTTCAACTCTACTAGGATAAAAATGAGAAAATGTAAAAAAAAAAGAAAATGTAGGTAATAGTTGCCTATAAGCCCATTAACGTAAAAAACACAAATCAACAAAAAAATAAGAAGAGTTTAGTAGAATTTATACTTGCCTATATGGTATATTTTATAATAACGGTAATAAAATAAACAGGCTGTCACAAATTAAGTGCCTCAAAGTCATCGTAAATTTGTAGTGAAAAAAAAGAGGGCCTGGGGTAATTTTTACCATAAGCTCCTGTTCAAGTTCCGCATTTTTTGCAGCAATAGAGGTATAAGCAACTATTTTTTCCTCTAGTTGTTTCTCTAGAGTTAAAAGTTGAGAACATTTCTTTGTCATCTGAAAAGAAATCGAAATAAATGAAAAATTATTTTAAAAAATTACTTTAAAAAAGTGACAACTTAGAAGAAAAATAAATAGTGGAGGACTAACCAGAGATATGACACAGCTTGTTCCACCCATGTAACACATAAGTAATTTAATTCTGACTCCTATGTCCAAAAAGGATTGCACCCTACCCCAATTCTTAGAAGTAGCAATTAAAAACTAAAATTAGTATAATAAAATGTTAACAATAGTTATTTCTCGTAGTAGAATTATCAATGATTTATTTCTTCACTCTCCCTTTCTGTACTTTCAACAAGATGTGCTCATTTTGTAATTTTTAATTTTTTAATTTATTTTTTCCCATTTATTTTTAAGAGAGGGAGAGAAACTGATTGGTTGACTCTTGTAGGTGCCCTGACCAGGGACCAAACCTGCAACCCAGGCAGGTGCTTTGACCAGGAATTGAATGGGAGACCTTTCAGTTTGCGGGATGACACCCAAACAACTGAGCCATATTGGTAAGGGCTAATTTCATATTATTTTTAAAGTTATTAATTTCAGTACTTGACAATTTCCTATGTAAGCTAACACTGTAATTATAAACTGACTAGTATATTTTGCTGTGTATATTGTGTACTTTTTTGCCCAAATTTTTGAGGTAAAAATGGAGGTATGTATTATACATGGGTATAAACATTACATACCATGGGTATAACAATGGATATAATAATCCCGTGTATAATGCGCACAAAAATGTGGGTGCACATTACACATGGAGAGCACATTATACACAGCAAAATATGGTAAAGCTCCTATTCCATTACTGAAGTAAGCTCCTATGCCACAGGTCTTTTCCTTGGCTATAAACTTTAAGGTAACTCAGGTGGCTATAGAGCCTCATCCTAATAAGCCAACATTGTGGGTTCAATCCAGGTCAGGGCACATAACAAGAATCAACCAACATTAAGTGGAACGGAAAAATCAATGTTCCTCCCTCTCTCTCCTTTTCTCTCTCTCTGAATTCAACTAAGAAATACATATATCTATAAAAACAAGATGTGAATTCAGACATTTAAAATTGTCCCCCTAGATAGCTGCAGCCTCTGATTTGAAGGCTCAGTATAACATACACATGTGATCTGGGTCCACAATTATGTAATGAGGCATCCTTGCTTTGTCTTCAGAGGCAATAAAGATCAGATATTCATGAAAACACGTAATTTTCCCTTTTCAGAATGTAATCCATAGCATATCTGCACTAGATTCACATGCAGTGTTTAAAAATGCAGATTCCTCAGCACTACTTGGTATCTGCTGAATCAAAATCACTAGGGTAGAATCCAGAAAAGTGCGTGTTTAACATACTTCTCAGGCGGTCCTGCTGTTTGCTAAAATTTGAAATACTCTATTACTACTGCTTTTCTTCCAATTGCACAATACATATAATTTTACTTATATATGTATATAATCTGTATTAAATTTGAAGAAATAAAAAACTACAGCACAGTTTAAGTTCCACCAAATTTAGATCTTTTAGCACCCTAGAGTTTATTTTCCTACTTATAATTTAAAATGCAAAGGTTTCCAAATATAAATTTAAAAGAATTTATAACTGCCCTAGCCAGTGTGGCTCAGTTGGTTGGGCTTTGTTCTGTGGACCAAAGGTCAGGGGTTTGATTCCAGGTGAGAGCACATGCCTGTAGTGAGGGTTTGGTCCCCGGTCGGGTGCCTACTAGAGGCAACAGATTGATGTTTCTCTCCCTCTCTTCTCCCCTCCCTAAAAAAAAAATCTTAAAAGAAATTTTTTTAATGTGTAAAACTGGGCTTAAACATACCATTTTTAATAAAACCCTAGTGAAAATTTAGTACATATAAACAGTTAATTCAAGCTTACTTCACTTTCAAGTTTGCTGGAGTTTGCAGCTTTCTCTAGCAGTTCCTCTTGAATCAGCTGAAACTGACTAGTTCTGTGGGCCATGTTAACTTTTAAATCAGAATTCTCAGCTTCTATTTGCGTCAACTTAGTACGTAGTTCTTCTATTCCAGAAGCAAGTTTTTGCCTTTCTTTTTCGTATTGCTTGTTAACAATAGGCTGATTTTGCTCTTTTATACTTTCTGCTAGTAAAAATAAAGGGAAATTGTTCGGTATAAGCTTCAAGAAAAAAATCCTATTACAATGTTAAAAGATTTCACCATAAAGTTCAGTTTCTGATCTAAAGAATAGTAAAGGGAATAGAGAATGAGACATATATTAAGGTGAGTATAATGAAGGAACATGGAAAGTAAGGTCCTTTCTAAATTAAATACATAAAGTGGGAATAAGTTCTTCTGAACCACTCACTTTAGACTATTCCTTCAAACTAGAAAAACTATTCTTTTATAACAGAAAGAGTCCTTGTCCACCTTTAAAAGTCCTGTATTTTGGATAGATTCATTGTTAAAAAAAAAATCATTGTACTCTGGCTGGTGTGGCTTAGTGGACTGAGCACCAGCCTGCAAACGAAAGGTTGCCAGTTTAATTCCCAGTCAGGGTACATACCTGGGTTGTAAGCAAGGCCAGGTCCCCAGCTGGGGGTGTGTGAGAGGCAACCAACAGATGTTTCTCTCACTCATCAAGATTTCTCTCCCTGTATTTCTCCCTCCCATCCTCACTCTCTGAAAATAAATAAATAAAATCTTTTTAAAAATTGTTAAAACAAAAAACAAAATATCTTGTCTTGTCTCCTTAAACTGAAGTTAATCATAAAATGTATTTGGAGCCCTGGCTGGTATGGCTCAGCTGGTTGGAGCGCTGACCCATAGCCAAATGGTTGCAGGTTCAATTCCCAGTCAGGGCGTATACCTAGGTTATGGGTTCAAGTCTTGATCCCCAATCCTTGGTCCAGGTAAGTACAATCCCTGGTTCGGACATGTACAGGAAGCAAATAATTAATGCTTCCTTCTCACATCAACGTTTCTCCCTCTAGAAGCAATGAAAAAAATAATGTCCTCCAGTGAGGATAAAAAAACCCCTTTTTTTAAATAACTTGAGATCATTAAGAATATTTTAATATATTGGAGCTTCCAGCCAAGATGGAGGCATAGGTAGATATGCTTCATTTCCTCTCACAACTAAAAGAAGGACAACAACCTATTTAAAAATAAAAAACAACCAGAACTTCCAGAAAACTGAACTGTATGGAAGTCTGACAACCAAGGAGTTAAAGAAGAAACATTCACCCACACACGTAGAAGGGGCTGAGACGGGCAGCCAGGGTGGAGAGGAGGAGAGGCAAGGTGGGGACTGGTGGACCAGGCAGTCTAACATCTGCATGTGGATAAACAGGGAGGAACAACTGGGGAGCGAGACAGACCAGGAAACTCAGGGTTCTGACATCAGGAAAGCTTCAAAGCCTCTGACTGTAAAAACCTGTGGCAGTTCCAGCTGCAGTGGAAACTGCCAGTCTCACAGGAGAATCCTTTGGAGGGGCCCACGGGGTCCTAGAATGCACACAAACCCACCCACCCAGGAATGAGCACCAGAAGGGCACAATTCACTTGTGGAAAGAGAGGGAAGTGACTGAAAGTGGGCAAGAATAAGGCAAGCACCACTGTTCCCTCTCTGACCCCTCCTCACATATAGCACCACACAATGCAGACAAGTGGGTTGCCCCACTCTAGCGAATACCTTAGGCTCCACCCCTTACAACATAACAGATGAGCCAAGACAAAGAAATATGGCCCAAATGAAAGAACATATCAAAACTCCAGAAAAAGAACTAAGCAATGAGGAGATAGCCAACCTATCAGATGCAGAGTTCAAAACACTGGTAATCAGGATGCTCACAGAAATGGTTGAGTATTGTCGCAAAATAAAGGAAAAGTGAAGAACATACAAAGTGAAATAAAGAAAAATATACAGGGAACTAACAGTGAAGGGAAGAAAACTGGGACTCAAGAGAAAGAAATAAACATTCAACTTGAATAGAAAGAAAAAACAAGAATTCAAAAACATGAGGAGAAGCTTAGGAACTTCTGGGACAACTTTACACGGTCCAACATCCGAATCATAGGGGTGCCAGAAGGAGAAGAGGAAGAGCAAGAAATTAAAAATTTGTTGGAAAAAATAATGAAAGAAAACTTCCCCAATCTGGTGAAGGAAACAAACATACAAGTCCAGGAGGCTTAGAGAGTCCCAAACAAGTTCGACCCAAAGAGGACCACACCAAGATACATCATAATTAAACTGCCAAAGATTAAAGACAAGGAGAGAATCTTAAAAGCAGCAAAAGAAAAGGAGGCAGTTACCTACAAAGGAGTTTCCATAAGACTATCAGCTGACTTCTCAAAAGAAACTTTGCAGGCGTGAAGGGGCTGGAAAGAAGTATTCAAATTCATGAAAGGCAAGGACCTACATACAAGATGACTCTACCCAGCAAAGCTATCATTTAGAATGGAAGGGCAGATAAAATGCTTCCCAGATAAGGTCAAGTTAAAGGGCTTGTCATCACCAAGCCCTTAGAATATGAAATGTTAGAGGGACTTATCTACGAAAAAGAAGATCAAAAATATGAACAGTAAAATGACAACAAACTCCAACTATCAACAACAGAACCTAAAACAAAAACAGAAACAATCACAATATGTAAAAATTAGTGGGATGCAGCTAACATATTACCTAAAGGGAACTGTATATCCTCCGATGCTTACATTACAAAATAAGTTTAAAATCAATAATCTAAGCTTTCACTTTAAGCTAAGTTGAAAAAAAGGATGAGAAAATTAAATGCAAAGTAAACTGGGAAGAAGAATAAAGCATTAATTGTGGTGATGGTAAGAAGAGTATAGACATGGAAAACAAACAATTGATAAAATGTATCAAATGTTTGTTTATTGGGTACATTTTATTGCAAGAAAACTTTACTTCAGTAAAGTACATTTTTAAGGAATGATGAAAAGTTTAAAAATTTTTAAATAATTTTCGCTGACTCATCAACCCATAACAGTAATTAACATGTCTGATAACAGAAGCCAAACAGTTGGCAATCCATTTATTTTTTTAAAAAACTATCTTAAAGAACTCTGATTATAATTTATTTTAAAAATTCAAGAAAAATATACTCACCTACTTGACTACCTCCTAGTTTTACAGGTTCTGTTTCTAAACTATTTAATTTGCCACCTTCTTTGTTGTCATTACGAGAAATAAGACTCTGAGATAACTGATTCGCAGTCAGATTTGCCTGAAGCTTTTGAATTTCTGCCTCTTTTATTGCAAGCTTAATCCTAGCACAGAGAAAAGAAGTAAAAAAATATAAAGTGGTAAACATTTTAAAACTCACCATTGGGCAGGATATGCAAACTCTTTTATGTCACTGATTGGACTGTAAACTGGTTCAGCTACTTTAAAAACTTGGTAATACCTAGTAAAATTGAAAATGTACACACCCCATGACCCAGATTTTGACTTTTAGGAATATACACTAGAGAAACTCACCCATATTGTAGTTAACATGTGTAAGTATGTATTTTACAGCAGTGTTTATAATAGATGGAAAAGAGAAACATGGTAAATATCAATAAAGGAATAGATAAATTGTGACATAGTTATAGGATAGACTCTCATACAGTTATGAAAATTAAACTAACAATACAGAAACAGATAAATTGGGACACAGTTATAGGATATACTCTTATACATCTATAAAAACTAAACTAAGCACACTAATCCATACATTAATCAATCACTCTGCTTACTTCAACATGGATGAATTTTAAAATGGTGCCGAGTGAAAAAGCAACCTTACAAACAATATAAACATATAGTATATTTTTGTGAATGCAAACATATACAAAATGGATTGAAGACTATGTACCCAGTTCATGGTGGTAGATACTAAGGAGAAGAATGGGACTAGTGGTAAGAATCAACATGTATCATCGATTCTGTAATGTTTTACTTTTTATTTAAAGAAACAGATTTGAAACAATATCACAAAACATTAAGAATTGATTCTTAGTTGTGAAAACACAGATATTTATTCAAATACTCTCTGGACTTTTTCTATACTTTTCAATATTTAATTAAAGATGTTACTTTAATTACCTAATTTTTAAAACATTGTATTTGCTACGACTTCAGAACCTGAAAACCATACCTTAATTCTGAAATCATCATTTTATTTGCCTCACAACAGCCAATGTAATTGTCTTCCTTGTTTGGCAAACTACTCATCTGGTGCTTAGAAAGAGATGATTTAAAACCAAATATTTCTCTTTTTAACTGTAAGTTTAAAAACAAACATATAAATTAATAATATCTAGGATGCAATTTTTTATTTAGAATTCCAAGTCTCAAAAATTGTGTGAATTTAATACAAACAACCTAATGTCCATCAATAAGAGACTGTATAAATGTATTATGAAATAGTAAGATAATAGGAAAACTACAATAGTTCAAAATAAACCTGTATTACTTAAATCATTATGGAGACAACACATAACATAAAACTGAGTGAAAAACAACAATGGCGCAAGTATCATTTTTAAAAATGCACTAAACTATACATACTTTTTCTAGATGTGTAAGTTTTGGCAATATTTCAAATATGGACAAAAAGTATACACATAATTTCAGAATAGTCACTACCTCTGAAGAGAGAGGGAGAGAACTAGATCTCATAGGTATATAAAGAGGCTTCATTTACCTGTAAAATTTTATTCTAAAAAATTCTGAAGTAGGTATCACAAAATGTTATCCAGACTTAGCACATTCTATGCTACGTTGGTCTCTGTGCTTGAATAACACAGAATTTTTAAATTAGTTGTAAAAGGGGCAAGGTAAACACTAATGACCACTACCGTCAAACTATAACCAAAGCACACTTTCTAGAAATGAAAAAAACTCACATTTCCAAACCATGTTATTCTTAGCATTGCATGAATCACAGGATCAAGCATATATGACCACACCACCTTCAGAATCACATATCAAGTAATTCTTGATACTGAGTAAAATGAAAACATCAATTTAAAAGGAATGCTATCTGCATGTGATTACTATCAGATTTCAAAAGCAAATCTGTGCATTAAAAATCTAAGCAAATAATCAATAATCAGCATCCTAGGAAAGTAGGTATATATAGCAGAGGGCTGGAACCAAGAATCGCCAATTTAATTCTGCTAAAAGTTATTCACTTCCTTGGGTCTACATTTCTTCACCAATAAAATAATGGTATTGAATCAAATTATTTCTAAGGTCCCTCTCAGATTCATAATCCCATGACAGTTTAAAATTGGTAATCCATACATATGTAAAACCAACCACAACACATTTATCTGTAGCTTTCTCCTGATCTCACCTTTATTTTACACCTATCAGAAACAAATTTCCGATGCAGGGATACTTACCTCCTTCCTAATCTCACTTGTAAATATGATCATATACATATATAACTCAAAGAGAAAAAGTGGCTGGCTACATCTAAAGACATTTTAACGTTCTTTACCATAAGTAAGTACGTGAAAAGTTGCTCAACGTTATTAGTCATTAGGGAAATGCAAATTAAAACCATAATGTGATACCACTTCACACACACAAAGATGGATAGAATCAAAAAGACAAACAATAACAAATGTTGGCAATGATGTGGAGAAACAGGACCCCTCATGTGTTGTTGGTAAGGATGTAAAATTAGGCAGCCACACTGAAAAACGTTTTGGCATAAAATTACTGTATGACCCAGCAATTCCATTCCAACTCAAGGGAAATGAAAACACAAAGACTTATATGCAAATGTTCACTGCAGCGTTATGTATAATAGTCCAAAAGTAGAAACAATTCAAATGTCCATCTGTTATTGAATAAATAAAATGTGGTATATCCACACAATGGAAAAGCCAACAATAAAAGAAATGAAACACTGATATACGTCTCAAAGAACAATCCTCAAAAGCACTAAGAATGTGGACGACAAGATGCAAAAGAGCATATACTGTAGAATTTAATTTATGTGAAATGTCAAAAAAAGACAAATCTCTAGATGCAGAAAGTAGATTAGTGGTTCCCTCACAGTGAAGGTAGCTACAGAAACTAATTATAAATGCACACAAGGGATCTTCTGGGGATGAAACAAATGTTTGATAACTGGATTGTGGTCACCGTTCTAAAACTTGTAAATTTACTAAAAATCATTGAACAGTACACTTAAAATGGGTAAATTTTGTGGTACACAGATGTTACTTCGATAAGGCTGTTTTTAAAAAAAAAATTTGTGCCATTCTTATATGTAACATCTGAGAGACTGAGAAAGGCTGAAATACCAGAAAGTACAAAAAAAAGGGGGGGGGGGGGTTAGATAGAATTAGAATTACATAGAAAAGGAACTGATGACTGAAAGTACAGAGATATAAGAAAAAAACTTAATCTAATAAAACAACCACAAAACGATGGTCTCTTACAAAGCACTTCAGTAACATTTTCCTTTTCACACATACTTACTGGTAATTGGGACATAATTTTATCCAAACGTCTCAGTTCCACCCTTGAACTTTCTATTTCTTGCTGACATACATCCAGTCGCTCATTCTGTGTTGCAACACGAACCTTTAATTCTCGGTTTTCATTCATTAGAGAAAATTTTTCTCGAAGTATTTTGTCTTTGTCCTCTAAATCACTCTCTAGCTTCAAAATAATTTGTCTAGATTCAGTTAGTTGTGCCATGACTTCTGAATTTTTCACCGCCATGATTCTTAATTTTTCTTTTCCATTGTTATTTTCTTCTTTTAACTGTCTATAAAGAAAAAAAGTACAAAAGTGGAAATACATATTCATTTGCAATAACCATATTTAGTTAACCTCACTTACAAAACATTTTAAAGTTTAATTCCGAAATAATAATAGCTACTCATATTTGCCATGTGCCTGCTTTCTGTGTGCCAGGCATGCACAACTTAGGTAGCTAGCAACTCTCTCTTTACAGATGAAAAAATTGAGGCACAGAAAGCTTATGAAACTTGCCCAGTGTCTCACAATAAGTAGTAGGGAAGGATAACCCCCCCTATCTTGGAAGCATTTCTGTTCTTTTTTTAAAACAAAAGATCTAACTCCAAAATCCTGACACAACTTTTCATAACGTGAAGAAGGTTTTAGATCATATAAAAGTACCAGACACAATTCTAAAAGGTAACGTCTAATCAGCCATTAGCAGATTACTAGGCATTAATATTTTCAAATATATACACCTAAAAAAACATGTCAAACATTAGAACAATCCAATCTTTAGAACTATTATTTGTATTTCATCAGTTCCCTTTCTTACATTTTTAAGGTCTGAATGTGAGAAGGTTGAACTAGGTGATTCTTTATGATTTGAAGAATACATATTTTACTAACCAGCTAATCTGGTCACATTATAAGAACATTATGTTGGTGTTAATTTTTTTCTCTAAACATATGCAAAACAAAAATGTTGACTACATTACTCTACATTTACCAGTATATTAACATGAACATATACTTCATTCATTTAGAATTCTAACTTTATTATACCTAGAAATCAAATTGTTATGAAGCCTATCTTTCTACATTATTTAAGGCCACAATTACAATATACAAAACACTCTTAGGGAATGTTTCAGTTTTTTTCTTCATTTCCACCCAAAAATCCTTTTTCTACAATAGGATACTGTACCTTAATTTCTCTTTCAGAATTTCAAGGTCACTTTTATATAGACCACACTTTTCCTGTAGCTTTTTATTTTCTTTTTCACAGTTAATTAGATTTTTCTCTAATATTTCTTCTTCAGCTTGAACCTAAAACAATAATTTAAGTTGGCATACTAATATTGTCATAGGTTTTAGCTCTGTCAAACTAAAAAGAAGTGATTTTAGAAATCAGCAGAAGAGTGAAATAGGTATTCCACCCATTTAAGTCCCCAACCTTAAAGTAAAGGGAGCAAAGTGAACTTCCTAGACAAAGAGTGGGATTCTACTACCTATTCAGAAATGCTTAAGAGCCTATGGCAGAGCAGCAATATCGAATGGGGTTCTGGCCTGACATGGACAAGGCAAGCAACTCATTCAGAGACTCTGTATGAAGTTACTAAAGGCTAACTTTAGTGCAAATGTTCCAGAGAAATAATTTTTGAAATTTTAGCAACAAAATGCTCCCAGTGCAATCACAGTCCAAAATTTAAAACAAAAGCCAAGCACCCAGGATGGAACGGGGGAGGAGAAAACTAGGCAGATCTGCCTCACTTCCTGTTACATCTACCTAACTAAAGGGCTCTGCTGAACAGTATGAAATGATAATCCTAAGGAGAGGTATGAAAAAAACCATCTCTTATATTTCCCTCTCTTTCCTCTATAAAGTCCTCCCTCTTGAGCATACCCCCCCTAAGTTATTCTTCCTCCTACAGATTATCTTATTAAAAATCCCTTCTATGATATTTCCCCAGGGAACTTCTCCAAGGCTTTCAAGACAGTAATATTAATTCACACTAAAGATTCTGGTATTAAATAGGATCTTGATTTCTTAAAGTTTAATAATAGTATTTCTTTCTTTTACCCTTCTACTTTTTCTTTAATCAGAATCATTAACTTCCTCTGTTTTAATTATTATCTCAAGATGGAAGTCTCTCATATCCGGATCTGTTGACCAGACCACTCTTCTGAGCTCAAATGAATATACAACATGTGGCCTTGCTCCAAACAGGTTTTATTCTCATGTGGAATTACTTGAAGATAGTAAATGAATGTAATAGAACCACTACATTACTATGAAGAATCTGTTCAGGAACCTTCACTTTCAGAGGCAGAAGTGACCCCTCTCAGGGTGGTAGGTCCAGGGACATCAATTGAAGGCTACATAATCTACTCTGCCTCCATTTTCACTAAGGTGATAGAAACAAATTTCCTGCTTCTATTTCTATAGCTCCAACTTCTGCTCACTCACCCCATCTTTCTCTGCATTTTGTTCCTTCTCTTGCTTTCACTCTTTCCTCTCTTTGGATAAAAATGTTTCTGCTTATTATAAAAGATTGTAAACATCATCCTTAATTAATATTAATAAATTCTTTATTCCAATGACTTTATTATGAAATTATAAAAATTATTCCCTCCTTTAATCATAAATATATTCTATTTATGTCTATATTTTTAGAATATGGACAGTAATACAAAACACTGAATTTGTACAACTGCCCCTTACCTTTTCCAGCTTTTCAGCCACTTTTTCTTTATAATGTTGGAAAGCTTTACTCAGCTCTTCAGCATTATATAGTGCTTCATTCCTTTGTCGTTCAGCTCTAAAATTTAAAAATGAATAATTAATAAAAACAAAGAATGACCTGCATTTGAATAGTTAAGTCCCAAGGTAACTTATATTTAATTTTAGGGACTAATTAGAAAGAAGCATATTTCTCTGTACTAAAAAAAGAATATCAGGCTTAAATTGCAAAATAAAGAATAAAGATTAGACTACAATAATTTCCTCACTATGTCAGTATAAAAAATAAAACATAACAAAATGTTTATAAACTGTAAAACACACATACATTCTTATGTGTTGGCAATATTTTTTCCTCAGTCCTGAAAAGACAGATAAGGGAAGTAGCCTTTTATATTAAAAATACTCGGTAATCCTGTGACCTTTACAAAGGTCAGGTAAATATTCAAGAAGGTATTCTAAATGACAGTAACTACTATTAATACAAAATATAAAAATTTGAACAACAAAATCCAACCACTACCAAGCACTGTCTTAAGCCCAACCATGCTGCCTCACCTTTTAGCTGACCCTGACCTTTCATCATGTAATACTTCTCACACTGAATGGAAACTACTGGGGTTGGAACTTGGTCAATTTCATATCCACATCTAAAACTTTTCTATATTTAAACCCATTTTCATCAACTGCTTTCCAGTATAAGGGAAGTTTAGTGACTCTTCTCTTATTCAAGGTGAATTCCTTTATCTATACTCCGGATCTTAGCTCTTTCCTTTCAGGAACTTACTCTCTTTATCTTGTGTATTTTCTCTACTGGCTTACAAAGTCAAGTGAAAGTAACCCTTACTTCCTGAATATGTGGTTCTTAAGTATGGATAGTAGCTGTGCATACTGGAAATGTCTCCTTGGTTCCAAAGTTTCAGATAAAAAATAGAAAGAGTTTAAATGATAAGGGATTTATCTGAAAATCTAAGAGAACATATCCTATTCCTTAATTTGCAAAGCTAGAATTCAGAGAGCAAAGGATACCTGTATTTCTCACTTAAACAAAACTCCCATAGATATTGTGCTTTCCTCTGTAATCCTTCCTTTCCAGCCAGACTTACCCACTTTATACTTATCTATTCCTCCTCAGCACCAATTAAAAAAAAAATCATAACATATTTCAACCACACAGAGCAGAACGGATATAAAGTTGGTTACTTTTAACCCAACTTTAATGAATCTTAACCCTGCTATTTTTGCTTCATGTAGACTTTTTTATTTTAAGCAAATTAACATTAGACACATTACAGAGTTAAGGGTCCTGTGAATCTTTTCTAAATCCCATTCCCCTGACTTCTTCCACAAAGGTAACCCTAGTAGTACCACTTTTTTTTTTTAATTACCAAACATGTATATTCATATGTTAACCCAAATCCACAAATAGTACCTCATAATTAATCTATTCTGAGGCAGATGGTTTTCACATTTTTAGTATCTCTAAAATTGATATGCATTTTACAGTTCATGGTATCTCAGTTTCATGGTGATATTTTTTTCCTAGTGATTACTAAAATAATACTGTACTTTAAAAATCTGTGTAATCAAGCATTTAATAAAATATCAGTCTTTTTTCATGTTTTTATACTTTCTATAAGTGACATTACACTGTATCCTACTGCAGATTGCTTTTGTTCAGTGTCATTCCAGACCTACCTATGTTTACCTATGTGACTATAATTCTTTCTTAAAAATCTATTATATAATATTTGATGGTATTAAAATACCGTAATTTATTTATCCATTTATCATTGACAGACATTGAGGTTTTTCCCAGTAATACAAACAACACTGCAGTAAACATCACAGCGCATACCTTCCTGGCAATATGTCTGAGAGTTTAACATAAATAACTAGGAGCTAAATTGCTAGATATTTTCCAAAAGGTATTTCAAAACTGAAGGAACTATGCAGATACACCTTCAAATTGATTAAATCTCTTTTAAAAAATTAGTAGAGCAGCCGTACCAATTACCTCCCAACCAGAAACATATGAGAGTTTCTGTTATACCGCACCCTCGCCTACGCTTAGAGGACTAGAATAATAAAATAATTCATTTAAGCCTCCCAACAATCTGTAATAAAGATAAATGTCATCAATAAGGCCCTAAGAAATTAAGTAACTTGCCCAAAATTTCACAAGTTACAGTGAGTGTAACCTATTTCCAAAATCTCTTTCCATGCACTTCTACCTCTGGCATGGAATTCAATCCAATGGGCCCTACAGGCACAGTGTCTGAATTTAAATTCTCTCTCTACCACTTTCTGTGTAACCTCGACTTCTCTCTAATTCGGTTTCCTCATCTGTAAAATGAGGATATTATTTGAAAATTACTAAGCTAATTATCAAATTAAAAATTTTTGCCAATCTAATAGTGTGAAATAATTACAGTTTTATAACCTCAATGAAGTTTTGATTTGCAGTTCTGATGATGGTAAGGCTGAGCAATTTTCTAAGTTTTATTGGCCATTTGGCCATTCCCGTCCTTTACCTGCTTAGTGCCTTTGATCTTTTATTACTGGATTTTCCCCCTTTTCTCCTATTGATTTGTTAGAGTTCCTTATCAATCCTGGATACTATCTTTGTGAATTAGATTATCTGCAAATATTTGCCCAAGTATCTGTCTTGTCCTTTACACCTCTTGAATGATGTGTTTTACAGAACAGAAAGTTAACTTAGTGGAGTTAAAATTTGGCAATCTTTTCCTATAATATTTATGCTGCCCAAGTTTCATTTAAATACATTTTTCCCTAGCATGAAACATAATGGAAACTATCCCCCTATATTTTCTCTGAAAGTTTTACTTTTCACAACTGGGTCTTTAATCCACCTGGAATCCTTTTAAATGTGCAGATGTAGTATGAGGAAGGAATCTAATTTAATTTTTAAAATCAATTCTCCCAGCATCTTTTTTTGAACTTTTTGTTCTAAAATGTTCAAATCGGTATACCCTGAAAGTAGACTCATCAATTTTTAACATTTTGCCACAACTGCTTTGTCTCTCATGGGGCGCTATTGTTTTTCTTTTTGCACTGAACTATACTCTAGAATAATTACTAACCTTCACCCCTAAAAAACTTTAGCATGTATCTCCTCAGAACATGGATACTACCTCATATAACCAAAACACAACTATCAAATTCAAGAAATCTAAAATTGATATAATACTGCCTTGGCCGTGTAGCTCAGTTAGTTGGAGCATCGTCCCATACACCTAAAGGTTGCAAGTTCGATTCCCGGTCAGTGCACATACCTAGGTTGCGGGGTCAATCCCCAATTGGAGCACATACAAGAGGCAACCAATCAATGTTTCTCACATCCATGTTCCTCTCCCTCTCTGTCTCCCTTCCTGTCTCTCTAAAATCAAACATATCCTTGGGTGAGAATTTTAAAAAGTAAATAAATAATAAAATTGATATACTATTATCTAATTACACTTCAAATTAAGTTTCATCAATTATTCCAAAAATGTTTTGTATAGAATTTTTTTCTTCTGATCCAGAATCACACACTGCTTTTAGTTATCAAGTTTCTTTAGTCTCTTTAATCTGGAACATATATACATTCATTAAATCAAGATTATTATCATTCAATTCAACTTCTTACTTTATTTTGTTGTTTATTCTAATAATTCCTAGAAAATGTGTAATGCTCTGTATAAGATTTGTTCTTTTCTACTTAAATTTTGTCATTTTCTTTATATATACTGTGACTAGATTATTAGATACATGTAAGTTTAGAATTTTATAGCTTCCTCCTTGTTACTTAAAATATATGTATTATATGAGTTACTTTTAACTCTACTCTTAGTAATGCTTATTCTGTGTGATATTAATATAGCTGTATCTACTGTGAGACTATTTGCTTGAAATATATCTTTCCATCCCTCTGCTTTCAACTTTTATGTGTCCTTATGATTTAGGTATGTCTCTTATAAACAGCATAAAGCTAAACAACCCCTGCCTTTATAGAGGCTTTTTAATCCATTACGATGAATCTTCTGTACCCCAAAAAAGTATTTTTGCAAAGGTTTCAATCTTTCACTTACAGAATGTCAATATTCATTCTAGCTCTTCAAAAGTCACACCTCTACCTAAAAATCTTAATTGCCTATTTATGCTTTCCAGGTTAAAATACAAATCCTTGGCATAACACAAAAAGCTATTTACAGTCTGGATCAAGCCTGCCTTTCTTGCCTTATATTCTATTACGCCTATCCATTTCTAAGTACATAAAACTCCTTAGTGTTCTTCAGCAATGATACTCTTTTATATTTCTATGCCTCTGTACATGCTGTCCAGACCATGTCCATCCCCACTTACCTTGTGAAAGCAAAGTCAATACTTTCCCCTAAAAAACCACCTAATTTAAGTTTTACAGAGAGAACTACTTGCACTGCCTTTGTACATTTTCATGAATTACTATCTTACTATTTTAAATAACTATGTACAAAAAGCTTATATGAATAAATCTGAATTTCAGAATATTTAACCATATATTCAATAGTTTACACTTACAAAAAGTACATTTGTTAGTGTTTATTACTTAAGAACAAGACAATAACATCTTCTTTTTTACTGGTATTCTTTTTTTTAGTATACTTTATTGATTGTGTTATTACAGTTGTCCCAATTTTTCTCCTTTTGTTCCTCTCCACCCGGTCTCCCCCTTTCCTCCAGCAATCTCCCTTGCTTAGTTCATGTCTATGGGTCACGAATATAAGTTCATAAGCTTCACAAATTCCTATGCTATTCTTTTTTTTTTTAATTTTTATTGTTATTCAATTACAGTTGTATGCCTTTTCTCCCCATTCCTATGCTATTCTTAACATCCCCCTGCCTATTTTATACCTACCAATTATGCTTTTTAATCCCTGCACCTTTTCCTCCATTATCCCTCTTTCCTCCAAATGATCTCCAACACCTATGATTTAGTTCCTATTCTGGTTGTTTGCTTAATTGTTTGTTTTCTTTTTTTTAGATTCAGTTGTTGATAGTTCTGAATTTGTTGCCTTTTTAATGTTCATAGTTTTCATTCTCTTTTTATTAAGTAAGTCCCTTTAACATTTCATATAATTATAGCCTGGTGATGATGAATTCCTTTAGCTTTACCTTGTCTGGGAAGCATATTATCTGTCCTTCCACTCTAAGTGATAGCTTTGCTGGATAGAGTAATCTTGGATATCGGTCCTTGCTTTTCATTACTTTGAATACTTCTTGCCTGAAAAGTTTCTTTTGAGAAGTCAGCTGATAGTCTTATGGGAACTCCTTTGTAGGTAACTCTCTGCTTTTATCTTGCTGCTTTTAAGATTGTCTCTCTATCTTTAACATTTGGCATTTTAATTATGATGTGTTTGGTGTGTTCCTCTTTGGGTCCAACTTGTTTGGGACTCTGTGCTTCCTGGACTTTTGTGTCTATTTCCTTTGCCAAATTAGGGAAATTTTCTTTCATTATTATTTCAAATAAGTTTTCAATTTCTCGCTCTTCCTCTTCTCCTTCTACATCCTTATGATTTTGATGTTGGGAGGTATGGAGATGTCCCAGAGTCTTCGTATACTACCCTCATTTTTTAAATTCTTGTTTCTTCTTTCTGTTCTGGCTGAATGTTTATTTCTTCCTTATGTTCCAAATCTTTGATTTGAATCCTGCCTTCCTTCCCTTCACTGTTGGTTCCCTGTAGATTTTTCTTTATTTCACTTAGTGTAACCTTCATTATGCTGTTGCCGTACTCAATGAGTACTTTGAGCATCCTGATCACCAGTGTTTTGAACTCTGCATCTGACAGGTTGGCTATCTCCGTTTCATTTAGTACTTTTTCTGGAGTTTTGTTCTGTTCTTTCATTTGGGCCATATTTCTTTGTTTCCTCAATTTGGCAGGCTCCTTGTGTTTGTTTCTGTGTATTATGTGGAACTGCTTTGACTCCCTGTTTTAGTAGCGTGGCCTATTGTCAAAAAGGAATCTGTAAATTGTGTGTGGCAGAGCCAGGCTACAGCAACCCACTTTACCACTTTGTGGTTCTATGTGGGAGGAGGGCTTGGAGAGGGGATTGTGCCGCTGCCTGGCTTCTAGAGATGAGCCTGGTACTTGTCCTGTTTCCAGTCACTTCATCCACACGCTGTATTCCACTGGCACCTTTCCAGCTTTTGCCCTGGTGCTGAATCCCAGAGTAGGTGGGTTTGCGAATGTTTTAAGACAGTGCAGGCCTTTTATGTGGAGTTTCCTGAAAATCCAGCAGTTTCTCCCCGCTCCCAAACCCCAATGGTTTTTACAGCCAGAAGTTGTGGAGATTTACCTTCTTGGCACTGGAACCCTGGGCTGTACAGTCTGGCCTGGGGCTGGGATCACTCACTCCCAAGGCATCCCTCCCGATTTCTATTCACTATATGTGAATGCGGGACTACCCGTGCCCATTCCACTGCCACTACCACCTCTCCACACCACGCTGTATCTCCTCACCTCTCTGCCCAGTCTCTGAGTCTCTGCCCCTCCTACCCATTTAGATGAATGTGGCTTCTTTAAATCCTTGGTTGTTGACTTCCATACAGTTCAATCTTCTGACAGTTCTGGGTGTTATTTGTTTTGAGATTTAGTTGTAATTCTTTTTGTGGTTGCCCAAGAAGGAAAAGCCTATCTACCTATGCCTCCATCTTGATTGGAAGTTGTTTACTAGCCAAGACAATATTATCGTGATTTAACAGATATGCAAAATGAGATTCAGGAAGGTTAGATCATTTGCCCATGGCAACACAGCCACTGAGAGGTAAAATCTGGCTATTTGACTCCAAATCCTAATCATTAACCACTAAATAATACCGCCTACCAAATATATATTGTAACTGGAAATAGAATAACCAAATGCTGATGGAATAATATTCTTCCAAACCCATTTTAATGAAAAATGACTTACAAATGAGTTGTAAGAGGTTTTTAAAAGTTTAAGTGCAAATGCAAACAAATATTTAACCTATTTATGACAACTTTTCAAAATATATTCTTTGTAACCTTATTTATATATCATAGTATATATTTTTAAATATTTTTATTGTAAAACATAATACAGATTACGATTTTACTCCATGTAAAGGTTGTTATAATCACATTATCATATTGTAAGGTCTCACTAATATAAACTAAAACATTTTAAATATTATTTTAAAAGTTAAATGACAATCACAATGAGTGGTTCCTGGGTCTGGCTACCTGAAAAACTTTATCTTAAGATATGGTTTAAATAAAATAGATATTTTTACATTACTTATGTATTCCCCGAGGAAGACCCAAAGACATTTTCTCATGAATTTTATGTAAGTCATGCAACGTAATTTCAGAAATAAATATCATTACACTGATATATCAGACTACTAGAAATTAATCCCAGTCAACAATGCCAGTAACATAAAATCTACACATGAACATTTTAATGGAAAATAAAAATCAAAATGGATGAAAAAGAAAATCAAGTCATTCTATTGCCAAATTTCTGCAAATTTTTTCACTTCAAAACTTAGCTAGAATTTTAAATAGGTAGTATATTCTTTTATCCCTTGCCAAAAAAAAAATTACTTCCTTTAAAAACACATACCTCTTTCCTTGTTTACTTTGTTCAAGTAAGTCCACCTTCAACTTTATACATTCCTCTTGGGACTTCTGCAAACTCTGTTCCTTTTCAATCACCATTTTCTGACTCTGCTCCAATTTATCTTCTGCCTCTCTACAAAATAAAGGTTATTAAAGAGATTATGCCAGTATGCAAAAATAGTTCAGTATTAGGAATTCTGTTAGTTTAAACCACTGAGTTGAGAGAAATGAATATTAGAGAAAAAAGGCATACTTATCATTTACCAACTAAGTTTTAGTAAGGAATTAAAGAGCACTTCCATCAAATTATAAATATATAACTTATATTTCACGGTCAGAGACTAAGAGCATTGCAATATAGTTTAGTGTCTAGGTTAGAATGACTGTTATCACCTCTATATCCAATGATTTTTTTCCTGACAGTTGAAAAAAAGCAAAAATGAAAATGTAGTTAAGTATAAATATATGAAAAAGACAAAATATTCTTTTTTTACCGATATCATTAGCTACCTGGAAAATCCAAGAAAATCAAATGAAACATTATTAGACAATAAAAGAATATGACAAATAGTCTAATTACAAAACAATTATATTACAGAAAAGCAGTAGCCTTCCCATATACTATCAATGAACAAAAGAACAAATTCACAACCAAAAATATGTAATACCTAGAACTAAACATAAAATATGTATAACAAAGAAAATTACAAAATTCTGATGGTCATGAAAGACAACTTTAGTGTACATCTGAATCATTTACAGGACTTGTTAAAACATAAGATTTCTCCCTAATCAGTATGGCTCAGTTGGTCCCATAAAGCAAAAGGTTGCTGGTTCAATTCCCAGGCAGGGCACATACCTAGGTTGCAGATTCAGTCCCCACCCTGCCTCCCCATTTCAGGGCCAGTGTGAAAGGTAGCCAATCAATGTTTCTCACATCAATGTTTCTCTCATCAGCGTTTATCTCCGTCTCTCTCCCTCCCCTTCCCTCTCTCTACAAATAAATAAATGAAATCTTTAAAAAAACCCGTAAGATTTCTGGGTCCCACTTCTCACAGTTTATGATTCAGTAAGTATTCAACAGGACCTGAGATTTGCATTTCTAACAAGTTCCTAAATGATGCTAATATTGCTGGTCCCAGAAACTTTGAGAGTCATTAAAATGGAGTAATGTACTATTTAGTATGTATGTATTTCTCATTTCAAAGCAAAACAAGATAAATTATATATTGTCTTATTCCTTGCATTGTATTTCTCGAACTCTCATTGAATACTGGGTATATAGTACTATGCAGGACAAGAAATGAACTAGTTCATATTTAATAAAAACATGTAAATAAGCATCTCAACTTAGATTTATTCTTTTTTCAGTCCCCGTATACTGCATGCATCCTGTAGCCAAGAGGAGTTATGATGGACTGAACACAGATTGAAAACATTAGCCCTGGCTGATGTGGCTCAGTGGGTGAACACTGGCCTGCAAACCAAAGGGTCACCAGTTCAATTCCCAGTCAGGGCACGTGTCTGGGTTGCAGGCCAGGTCCCCACAGTTGGGGGTGCTCGAGAGGCAACCACACATTGATGTCTCTCTCCATCTCTCCCTCCCTTTCTCTATATATAAATAAATAAAATATTTTTTAAAAAAAGAAATCGTTCCAATAGCCCACTACAGATTTATTGGGGCATAGAACAAGATGTAACAAGACATATCAAAAGGCAGAAGTAGGAAATAAAAATTTTAAAGCTACAAAATTCTACTTACCTCAAAACTTTATCTTGGGCTGAAACTTCTGCTTCCAAATTTATAATCTGTTCTTCTAAGATTGGAACATTGGCTGCCTGTTGTTGTGCAGATTCAAGCACAGATACCTAAAACAAATAAGACAGCCTATATGGTGGAAATGGGTGATCTTTCTGCATCTTCTTTTTTCTATTTTTAAAGTTTTCTTTTTTTTTAAAGAAGTTTTCAACAAATGTAATTTTTTGAAAAAAGATAAATAATTCCTATTTCCTTTGTATAATAAAACCACACAAATTGGTAATCTTAAGATTTTAAAAGTTCTGACTTACCTAAATACAGAGACAATACAAGTTTCCCTGAATCATTTTCAGATACTAAATTCATATAAAATCGATTCCATAACATATTGATACTATGTTATCATAACAACTATACATAATACATTAAAGCAATACAAGGAATATTTTTCTAATTATAAGTCTTTATATGATTATAATGATTTTCTGTTGGCATAGTCACCACTTCGAGAAACATACTTTTGCTCTTGACTGTGTTAATTCGAAGTGGACAGATTCTATTTTAGTCATCAAAGAATGATTTTGTGACACCAAACAGGCATTCTGTTGCCTAAGCTTATTAAGTTTCTCTCGAAGACTTTTGATCTCCTGATCCATGGGGGTAGACAATGAAAACGATATCTGAAAAATGCAAAAGATCAATTTTGATTAGTTCAGTAAGCATTTATATGTAATCAATGGAAAATTTATAGATGATAAATAATCATCTATAAAATAAGTAGCTCAAAAAAATGAGTTAAGATATTTACTGAGAGTTGGTGAGGAGATGTGGAAAAACCAGCATGCACTCTGCCACTGCTGGTGGACATGTACATAAATAAGCACAGCTTGGAACTTTGGAAAAGTTCTTAGTATTACCCAGTAAGCTGAAGCCTGGTTTTACTTCTGGGTATAAATCTGACAGAAACTTTTTTATTTTTGCACCTGAAGAAATAAAAATATTCATACTACACTATTCATGAGACAATTAATAGAAACAACCCAAATGTCCACCAACAATGAGTATTAGATAAAATATTCTTTGAACAGTATACATATTTCTATTACACACTTTTGAAAATATATTTTACAATTATATTTTTAATTTTCATGAGGGTTGAGGTTTTCAAAACCTGATTATTTTTTAATAACATTATGTAGTTCAAAAGTTAAAACTATATAAAAGGTATACAAAAGAAATCTCACACTCGTATTTAATACTTACATACCCAGTTTTATAAGTTTCTCATTTATAAATTTTTAACACCACTCATACAGCAAAAAAGAGTAAACACCTTATATAGGAGTTATTCACTTAGAGTCTTAGTTAAACCTAGCCTCTCTAGTGTTTCCACATGCATATGCAAGCAACACAAATTAAGCACGCTCTCGCTGCCTAATGTAAAAACTAGCATACTATATAGCAGGGGTGTCAAACTCATTTTCACCGGGAGCCACATCAGCCTCACGGTTGCCTTCAAAGGGCCAAATATAATTTTAGGACTGTATAAATGTAACTACTCCTTAACAATTAAGCGATAGCTCAGCACTGCCACCAGGTAGAAACAAGGTGGAGGGCTGGATTTGGCCCATGGGCCTGGTGTTTAGCACCTGTAATATACAGAGTTAGCCCTCCATATCTAAAGCTTTTGTACCCATGGAGTCAACCAACCACGGATCAAAAATATCGGAAAAAGACTTTTGGTCAAGATGGCAGCTTAGGTAAACACAGCTCACCTCCTCAAACACACACATCAAAATTATAACTAAAATATAGAACAACCATCACCCAGAACTGTCAAAAATTAAATTGAATGGAATTCTGACAACTATGGATTAAAGAAACCACATCCATCCAGACAGGTAGGAGGGGCAGAGATGCAGAACTGGCTCGTCCCACACCCATGTGTGGTGGATGAAAATTTGGGAGGGATATGTCAGGAGTGAGGAGTCCCAGCCCCATGCCAGGCACCCCAACCCAGGGATCTACTGCCAGGAAGATAAGTACCAATAACTCCTGGCTACAAACACCAGCAGGGATTTAGTCAGGGGAAAAAACTTCTGGAGTCCCAAGCAGTTCCTCTTAAAGAACCCATACATGGACTTAATCAGACTCACTCCCTCTGAGCCCCAGCACTGAGGTAGCAGCTTGAAAGGCACCAGTGGCATACAGGGAGAAGCTGAAGTGTCTGGTACCAAGATGAGAACAGGGAGATAGCTTTCTCCCAGAAGGAAAGGCAGGCAGAGGCCAATGTCCCTTTCTGAACTCCCCCCAAGTACCCACCACCTGCACACACGGCAGGTGGGTGCCATATCTGAGACTCTATCACTAGGCGCTGTTTGCCCTGCCCTGGAGATCCATGAGATTCTGTTCTGACCTAACCTACCAGCACACTCAAAGTATTAACAGTGACTTTTCTGTATGAATGGCTGGTCTTGACTCAACCTTCACAACTTTCTAAATCCTATCAAACAGGCAACAGCAAGCCTCAGTGAGCCTCATAGCCTCCCCACCCCACACATCTTGCTAAGTGACCCTAGGCCCAGCACTAGCAGCAGCCAGGCTTGATTCACAGTTTAGCTTCTCCTGTGAATCCTAAGCCCAGCACAAATAACAGCCATCTCAGATTTCTTTATAGCTCATGCAGGGTAGTACCAGGCAAAAAGAGAACAGGGTGGATCTTGGCCTGCACCACCTGGGAAACCCTAGAGCCTGTGCACCCTGTGGACAGCTACAGACCACTTCAGAGCACCACCACCCTGCCCCTACAGAGCTGATCCTCCACAGAGGGTGGAGGTTAGTGGTCAGTGTTCACAGCCAGTCCTTGCAGCTGAATGCCCTGGGTAAATCCCTCCTATTGACCTGCCAACAGCAATCAAGGTTCAACTAAAAGAGGAGGGTGTATTCGGCCCACAGGGATGGTGCACTTCATGGAAACAGCTTGGGTGATAGGGTAGTGTGTGCCACTGGACCCTACAAGGCACCTACTACATTAAGCCACACTACCAAGACATGGAGTCATAGCAGTTCAACCTAGTATATAGAAATAAACACAGGGATGCTGCCAAAAGGAGGAGACAAAGAAACATGGCCCAAATGGAAGAAGAGATCAAAACTCCAGAAAAAGAACTAAACAAAATGGAGATAAGCAATCTGTCAGATGCAGAGTTCAAAGCTCTGGTTATAAGGATGCTCAAGGAACTTAGTGAGAACCTCAACTGCATAAAAAAGATCCAGTCAGAAATGAAGGATTCACTAAGTGAAATAAAAAACAATGTACAGGGAAACAACAGTAGAGTGGATGAAGCCAAGAATCAAATTAATGATTTGGAACATAGGAAGCAAAAAAAACAACCATGCAGAAGAGAATACAAAAAAACGAATATAGGGTAAGTAGCCTCTAGGACAACTTCAAGCATTCCAATAGTCATATTATAAGGGTGCTGGGAGGAGAAGAGAAAGAGCAAGAAATTGGAAATCTATTTGAAAAAGTAATGAAAGAAAACTTTACTAATTTGCTGACGAAAACAGACATCCAAGTCCAGGAAGCACAGAGAGGCCCAAACAAGATGGATACAAAGAGGCCCACTGCAAGACAAATCATGATTAAAATGCCAAAGGTTAAAGACAAAGAGAGAATGTTAAAAGCAACAAGAGAAGTTAGTTACTTTCAGGGGAGTTCCCATAAGACTGCCAGCTGATTTCTCAAAAGAAACCGTGCAGGCTAGAAAGGATGGCAAGAAATATTCAGTCATGAAAAGCAGGGACCTACAGCCAAGATAGCTCTACCCAGCAAAGCTATCATTTAGCATTGAAGGGCAGATAAAGAAAACCCCAACAAGAAAAATCTGAAGGAGTTCATCATCACTGAATCATTATTTTATGAAATGTAAAAGGGACTTGTTTAAGAAAAAGCTCAAGACTATGAACGATAAAATGGTAATACATATCTATCAAAAATTGAATCTAAAAAACGAGCTAAGCAAACAAGAACAGCGACACAATCATGGACACAGAGAACATTTTTATGGTTGTCAGATTGGAGGGGGTGGGGGAGAACAGGTGAAGGGATGAGGGGATTAAGTACAAGTAAGTAGTTATAGAAAAGCATTGGGAATATAAATTATCATATAAGAAATGGAACAGCCAAAGAACTTACACATATGACCCATGGACATGAACAATGGTGTGGGAATTGCCTGAGGGAGTAGGGGACAGCTGGGTGGAAGGAGGCAAAGAGACAAAAATAGGGACAACTCTAATAGCATAATCAATAAAATATAATTTAATATATATTTGGGAAAAAATAAGTTACCTATTTGCTAATATGTACAATGTATTTAGGTCTACAATATTTGTGTCTATACTCAATACATAAACTTTTTTGTCCTTATTCCCTAAACAATACAACTGTTCACACAGCATTTACATTGTATTAGGTATTGTAAATAATCTAGATTTAAAGTATATGGACGTGCATAGGTTATGTGCAAATACTGTACCATTTTATATAAGGTACATTAGCATCTGCAGATTTTGGTATCTGCAAGGTATCCTGAAACCAATCCCCCAAGGATTCCAAGGGATGACTATTTATCATTTTGTAGCATTTTTCAATTAAATGATACAACCTGGCAATCTCTCCAAAATGAACTTAAGGATTTTTTTCTTCATCTGCTGTAGTGTCTATTGCATGTTTACCCCACCAATTCCCTATTACTGAACACTTGAGATTTGTTAAGAGAAACAATGTCTCATTTTATCCTTAGGCATGAGTACCCCAAGGATCATTTTCTAGAAATGGGATTTATCAGTCAAGGGTAAACACATTGGTGATTTGGGCAAACATTAAAAAATGCCTCCCCATACTGATTGTATGATTTTGCATTTCTACCAGCAATGGACCTACAGCCAAGAGTACCTATTTGTCCCTAATTCTATCAACAAAACAGTACCAAACATCTAGATGTTTAATAATCTGTTAGGTAAGAAATGGTACATAGGTATAGTTTCATTGTTATTTTCTCTTATGAGTAAGACTGAACATCTTTTTATTTGTTTGGAGATCATTTTAATTTCCTTTCCATACATGTCTTTTCCTTATTTTTCCTTATACAGGGGTTGGTAATCTTTTCTTCTTTTTAGGAGCTCTTTACATATTAAAGAGATTGGCCCTTTGTCTTTAATAGGCATTACCAATATTTTTTCCCCTCCAATTTGTCATTGGTCTTTTGATTTCCCTTAGGGTAAAACAAAATGATTTCAATTAAGGCATAAATATGATGAAAAAATAATCAGCTATTTGAATTAGGATAAGAGATCAAATTTCCCAGAATGAAATAATCTTTGTAGATACGGAATTTAAATTCATTTTCCAAAATGTAGGCTCAGTCATACAGCTTTATTATGCAGCTTCCTTACTTAAAGAAAGCCTCTCAATTGTTGGCTTTCTGAAATAGTTATAGCAAATTTTTACCAAAAAACATCACGATGTGCATGTGTAACAGTGCGTGTACATTTGTGCTGACGTTGGGGTAATAAACAACAGGAAGAAGAGTGGAAAGGGACATAAAAGAGTTGAGTAAGAAAGACGGGTAGATAATATGACTAAGTAAGAAAGAGGAAGAGAGAGATTAAGTTCCAGGAGAAGATATCTAAGATCATCCACAAAATTTAGGGATAATGAAAGAAGAATAAATGTCATGCTGTCAACATATCACCCTGATCCAGGTTAAACAGTAAGTATTTTTTAACCACTTAATAAATAATTGATCACCTAATATATACATGGTATAGTACTAAAATCAAGGGGTTATAATTTATTTGAGAAAATAAGACAATTTCAAAAAGCAATAAATACAAAAGTTTAAAAATATAATGATACACCAAATTAACTACTTTCTTAAGATGAAACAAGAACCATTATATTTAAATTTAAATTCAACAAGTCTTGAGCACTATAGTAAAAGACTATGTAAAACATGCATAAGGCATGTTTTAAAGAAAAAAACTCAAAGAAAAAAGTATTTTAAGTAGGTCAAAAACTAAATCACTTTTAAGTAGAAAGGTCTAAAAATAATAACCTTATCTCTTGGTTGTTTTTGAAAATCAGAAATGCTACTGGGCATTTTATAAACTTTTTTATAAGGTGAGTAATTCGAAAGTCCAAGATGGCTAGGCTGAGAAAGATCTTCCAGAATCAGCCTTTCAGACCTTGAGGGATTAGAGGCATAATCAGAATTTTCACTTGGACTGACACTGGAGAAAAAAGAAAAAAAATTGTTTTAGTTCTTAAACAGTTTATGAATTCAATCCAAATTTCCATACATTAAGTAAGAACTGCTGCTGAAAAGTCAGATTCACACTTATGAACTTAAGGCAATGCTTCAACTAAATTTTTAAATAAAACATAATTAATTTTAAACTAACAATCTAGTATTTCTAGAGCTTCTATGCTAGAATAACTTTTCAAAAAGCAGTCACAGAAATAGTGAATAAAGCCCAAAATATGTATTTTATATTGTCTTTATATCTATAAAGTGTTTTCATAATATGTAAATGATTCTCTAATATTTGTCTTCCTAAACTGAGTTATATTCAAAATTATAAGACATTATTTCCTATTCTAGAGACATATTAGAAACACAATAATAATAAAATCCAGCCCTGGCTGGTGTGGCTCAGTGGACTGAGCGCCACTGGCCCATGAAACAAGGGGTGCCCATATCAATTCCCAGTCAGGGCACATGCCTGAGTTGTGGGCCAGGTCCCCAGTTGGGGGCGCTCAAAAGGCAACCACACATTGATGTTTCTCTCCCTCTCTTTCTCCTTTCCTCTCTCTAAAAATAAATAAATAAAATCTTAAAAATTAATAATAATATCCATACATTTTACATTCATAAATTAAAGTCATACTCTGAATTCTATGTGACTTTCCTTACGTACCTGGATAACTCTTCCCCTAAATTCTGCAAACTCCATTCTGTTATCTTCAGTTCATGTCTTAAGGAAGCAACATTTGCAAGCAAATTTTCTTCTTCGTTGTCATTCTTATAGTAGTTTGATGAATTAGGTTCCATTTCTTAAAAAAAGAAATGAATTTCTACTACCTTGCAGGGAAGAAGCTGTGGTGTCAGTCAAGATATTCTCATTCTAATAGAGATTAACTCATTATTTTTCTATTTCAAATGTTGTGAAAAGTTTAATGGTGATTTAAAACACCACAAAAAAAAGTTAACAATGTGGATTGAGCTCTAGCCTGTGAACCAAAGGGTCAATGGTTCAATTCCCAGTTGGGGCACAAGCCTGGGTTGTGGGCCAGGTCCCCAGTAGGGGGCGCACGAGAGGCAACCAGACATTGATATTTCTCTTTCTTTCTCCCTCCCTTCCCCTCTGTCTAAAAATAAATAAATAAATTCTTAAAGAAAAAGTGAACAATTTCTCTGAGGTATAAGGCCACAATGGAAAGATCTATAGAATTTCAATGAATCAATTTTTCATTATAGCTAGGGTCTAGTTATTATAAGTCCCCTTTTCTAAGCACATTTAATTTTTCAAACAATTCCATGAACTAAGTATTTTTATTGCATGTTAAAGATGAAAATAGCTCTGTCTGGTGTGACTCCGTGGATTGAGTGTCAGCTTGGGAACCAAAAGGTCGCCGGTTCAACTCCCAGGCAGGGCACATGCCTGAGTTTCGGGTCAGGTCCCCACTTGGGGGCATGTGAGAGGCAACTATTTGATGTTTCTGTCCCTTACTTTCTCCCTCCCTTCCGCTCTCTGTAAAAATAAAATAAATGTCATCTTTAAAAATAAATAAATAAAGATGAAGAAAATAAGAGTAAAACAAATTAAGTAATATTCTCAAGGTCATACAAACTGTAAATGGTGGAACCAAGATTTGAACCTAGGTCATCAGGAGCCAAAGACCTTTTAATTGTCACAATGCAATATTCTTATTATACATCAATTTCAATGAGGTGTTTGAACTTACATAATCACATTACAAACGCTGGACATCTCATAAAACTGGTATCATTACAGTCATTCATATTTTCTTAAAGGCAATTTGTTACCAGATAAAGAAATATCCTCTTTTCCCATTCCTAATGGTTATAAAATTTAAAAGCACATATTCCCATCACAAGCATAGAGATCAAAATGACCTTTGGCAGGTAAACTCACAGAAATAAATGAAGGAAAGCTTTTGTTTCTTCAACTAAAGTGTATCTCAAGGGTTGTGATATTTTCTACTAAATATCTTTGCATATAAAAATCGTGGTAAAGGGCCACAACTTTATAAAATACATATTCATAATTAATACAATTAAATGAAGGTTTTATAATCTCTACCATTCCTATCTCTTTCTGTATAATCTTAAAAGTACGTTCCTTTCAGATCCCATTTACCTTTGTCATTGTAGCATCTCTCTTTCATCACCCTTCTAGAATTCTGACCACCTCTCAAACTCCAAATAGCTAGAAGTCCTGTGAATTATGTTCAGGACTGTAAGGCACTTAGATAAGTTCAGTATTTTCAGTGAATAAATGATAACTAAACTGCCCTTCCTTCCCCCCATTCAGCTAAAATAGTATGACAAGTTATTCTCAGATGTGAGGAGAAAGATTGAAAAAAAAAACAACCCCAAATTCTCACCTTATTGGAAGAAACTATGGCAAGAAGTCGAGATACTAAGCAGTCTTAGAGAAAATGTTTCTATCCTCTTTCCCCTTTTGTTTCCACAAATTTGCTTCTGCTTAAGTGAGAAGACTCTCCCAGACAAAAATCAATGGATCAGGTCCCCATTCTGCTTTATCTTTTCAACATCTCTAGCTTCCTGCAGGATGGTGAAGGGAAAAAAGGTAAAGAAAATTTGGGTAAATTCTAAAATGTCATTCGATATTATGGTTCAACTAAATCAGAATATCCAACATCTTCCATGTATTTTAACGTAAAAATTCTCTAACCCCTCTAAAGTATCAATGAATTCATTTGATATTCAAATTTTTTTCCTAGTGGGTCATTTATTGTGAAATGAAGACTCCTCCTCCCTTCGGTAGTCATAAAAGTCTATCTTCATTGCCTGTACATATGTGGAAAAGCGTATGCTATCTACTGGCCCTGACGTCATCTTTTGGCTCGAATAACGCGTTTGCAGCTATTCACATGCACAACCATCGCAACGAAAAACAAGTGCTCTTTATACCCTCTGTATATAATAGGATGGCCTACAGTCGAAAAAGATTCTCGTATCAAAACCGCTCATCTGGACAAAATTGATCCTACGTTCATCTGAATGTGGCAAATAGGACATCTTCCTCTCCATTTTTTCCCTCAACTAAAATACCGGTCGGCAGAGCAGCGTGCGCAGCACCGGTCTAGACTAAGGGCCCGGAGGGTGCCTGGAGGGAACCGAACACAACTTCCCCAGGTAGGCCTGTTTCCGCTCACAAAGAAGCAGTCGCTCACCACCCAAGCGTTAGTTGGCAGAGACACCTACCCGTCGACAGCGCCCGTCGCGCTCTGCTCTGCGTTCGGAAGTCTCGGACCCTCTCGCCGGCCCCGGGCATGGGAACAGCAGACACAACACACTGAGAACCAGCGAACACCGGCTGCGTAGAGTTCGAACGGCCGCGGGAACCGTTGAGGTCCCACCTCCCCGACTGCAGCACCGCCCCCTCCACCCCTCCGCGTAGTGTGGGCGTGGCGACGCAGGAGGCGCGGGGCTTGTCGGGGATCGTGGTCTGAGCTAGCGTCTGAGCCCGCTTGCTCGGAACTACATTTCCCACAATTACCCCCACTGCGCCCATTGGTGTGGGGGAAGCCATGGGAACCTGCAACCGTCGGGGTGTGAGGTGGGAGGTGCTCACGTGGGTCCGGAGCGAGACAAGACCTAAGAGGGTGCGGAAAGGGACTGCTGGCTCCGCCCTCAGTTCTTACCCTTTGGAGACGGGCGTAGCACGCTTTCTGGGAGTGTTTGCCGCCGCGGCCGCCACCTCGAGTTTCCTCCAGGTTTACCAGCCAACCACGAGGAGTTCTTGGAGGAAAAGAGAAGCCCACGTGCGGACCACCCACACCTCCCAACGCTTTTTCCCGAGATCGCCCCGGCAGGGATGGGCGGCAAGACCGGGCTGCCCTTCCCGGTGCTCCTGCTGGCCGCTCTGCCCACAGTGCTGCTGCCGGTTGTGGTCGGCTTCACGCATTCCTTAGACAGCGACTTCACGTTTACCCTTCCGGCCGGCCGGAAGGAGTGTTTCTACCAGCCCATGCCCCTGAAGGCCTCCCTGGAGATCGAATACCAAGTAAGTGTGGAGGGTGACTCAGCCCCTTTCCTTTGGCTCCGCTGCACCGCATCGTCGTGTCTCACCCGTTTGGAAACTTCTGGTGCACGGCCGGGGCGGTGAAGGGTTGAGGGCCGCGCGGGCAGCAGGCCGGCTCGGCGCAGGCGCGCGAAGCTCGCTCGGTGGGGCTGGGAACTGACAAGTTAGGCGAGACTTAAAACTGACTATTTGCCCTCTCCCCTTTCCTCCCGTCGGAGAGAGGCCCGCACTGCTAATGTCTGTGGTTTTTTTCTGCGTTTCATAATTCGGCCATCGCTTTGCTAGCCAGTACATGCTCCAATACTGAGAATTTCACAATACAGGACTGACACACGTTCTCCTTTATCATTGGACGAGATGATATTTGTTTAATTGACGCTACCACCCTCACCCAACCACAATATTATAAATCTTAACTGCCATTGCTTCAGTTAAGGATTTTTGAAATGTGATCATATGATTGTCACTGAATTTGATTTTGGAATATTGTGAAAGGGGTTATTGATGTATGTAATGAATGGTACGTTTCCTTATCTGTTACATCTTTTTAATCAAATACGATCTAATTGTATATTGAAACATTGTAATCTTCCACCCAGCACTGTAAGCCTTTTTTTTCCCCCCATATCATTGGTTTCTTTTTAGTATCTGCATAATATTATATAGGAAATTGCCTTAGTTTAATGTAGTCCTCCTGATAGAGGGTAATTTCTTAGAAGAAATCTTGTTAGGTCCACACAGCTGATTTCAATGTCTCTACGCAGCACTACAAAAAGAAATGTGTTGGTGTGGTTCATCTTTTAATTTTTTTATAAGTTACTTAATTTATAATCAGATGTCAGGTTTTTTTTAGTTGTAGGGAATCTTTTTCAGTAACAGGTACTGTCACGTATAGAGCAAAATAAAGAGTTACATAGGCTTTTCATCCAAAGGGACTAGAATTAAATTATTTATAGATTTCTAAGGTAAGCACAGAATGTAGCTAAGGTCACATAGTTAGCAAAACCAAATCCGGAACTCAACATTTTTAAACTTCCAGTCTAGTTCAAAAGTTCACTTACTGAACAGTATCATGTGCCAGTAGTGGGGGCGAGGTGGGAGGTGTGGGGTTAAAAACAAAAAGAGGCCCTGTTTTCAAGGGGTACTTGAAATACTAAGGGGTATTGGCTCATAAACAAGTAATTTCAGTAAAGTATGGCTAAGTGCTAATAGAGGAGGGCCACTTCTCTAGGATTTCAGAGAAAGATTCCTGGATAAAATAAATTTGAATCTAGAAAGATGCTTAAGTTAAGAATACAAGGAAGGGAGGACGTTTCAGGAAAAGGAACAGAATGAATAGATGGGTCTGAAAATGCACAGTGGGAGTGTTTTGGCAGTGGGCAGTATGTAGTGGACACTGTATGTGCTGAGTTCTTGTTAGACTAAGTCTAGAAAGTCTAGAGTGGGAGTAAAAGAAAAAAGAGTTCAGGAGGCTTGATCATGGATCATTATTATCTTAGCCTTGTGCACCATGTTAAGTAGCTGTGTGCTTACTCTGTGCAAGAGCCATTGAAGATTTAAACAGTATGGTAACAGTCAAAAGTGTTTTTCAGATAGATCACCGGGTAGTGTGGAAGGTGGGTTTAAGGAGGTCAAAGTTAGAGGCCAGGAAATCAGTGTAATGGTCCACATAAGAAAACAATTTGTATTACTCAAAAATTCCTCAGTATTTACTCAGGTATTAGGGAGGAAATCTATTTCAACTACTGACCTCTTATGATTAAGAGCTCTTGCTCAAGAGAGAAAATGACTGGGTTGAAATCCTCTCAATTACTACCTGTGTGATTTTGAACAAGTTACTTAACTTCTGATTTGCAAAATAAAGATAATAGGGGGCATTGGTGCTTCAGTGGTAAAATAGAGATAATAGTAATTACCTCAGAGATTTGAAAAAATGAGTTAATAAGTGTGTCCATAAACCGTCTCTGACACATAGTAAATATTCAGTGAATGTTAGGTTTTTTTATATTTACACTGCTAGTGTTACAGAGCTGGCTTGGTTTAGCTTTATACTTTGTATATTTAGTCATTCTTAAAGGAGCTGTTCCCCCAAAGCATTCATTCCCCCTAAACAATTTGTTTTAATTGAGAAGAAAAGTAAAATCATTTAATGTCTATAATTCTAGACAATGTTGGAGGAATATGTAGGGTAAAGATCATCTTTGGCCCTTTGTCTGCATTTTCCTACTCCATGATTAACTTTGCACTAACTATAAGCTACTGGTTTTTGTCTTAATTTTTACAATTTCAGGGAACCCAGGTTCCAAACATTGCCATTGGACAAACTGAAAATTTTAACCATTTCTTACTTTTCAGGGTTAGGAGGACACTTTCAGGATAATTGATGAACCCTACATTATATTCTCAAAAATTTTTAATGTCAATACATGTATTTTATGAGTCAAATAGATCATTTAAAAATTTAAATCTTTGTTGAGTGCTTAATTTGTATAAGCACTCTGTTACGTGCTATGAATAGTTCATACTGTTACACAGTCTTGTATGGGGACAGATGTTAATTAAATTATTACACAAACAAATGTGAAATTACAACTCTTAACACGTGCTATGAGGTAAATGCATACAGCTATGAGAGTATTTAAAGGGAGGACTTGATTGCATCCAGGAATTGAGAGAAACCATCCCAGAGGAAGTAGAATCTGTAGAAGAATCTGTAGAAGATCTGTAGAAGAACCAGGCTCACTAAGCATGAGGGAGTGAGTTGAACAAGGTGATGGGTAAAAAGAACAGCATGTGACACAGGGCTGCGGAATAAAACAGAAGGCTACTTTTGAGGGATTGAAACACTGTTACCATAGCATACAGACAGGGGAAAGTGGCACTGGCCCATCATGTTCCATTGAAATCATCTGGAAGTTCAGTTTTGGATTATGGTGCTTTTTTAAATAAATAACTTATATTTTAAATATATATATTTAAGTTAATGTCTATAGTTACTATCTATTCTTAAGGACCATTTTTAACAATTTCATTAAGGCTGATGATAACCATTACCAAAAATATCTTTTAAACTTTGTTTTGTTGAAATCTGCTTAGTTTTGTTACAGTTTATTTTCTGATTTAAATGGATACCTTTTTTTGGAGGATAGCCTTGAGTAATTCTCTTAGAATGTTTTGAGTCCTTGGATAATATGAAAATGGCTTTACTTTTTGCTTTCACTTCAGTAACCTGTGTAATTTTTTACTTGGGGACATTGAAGACATAGCTCCGTTGTGGGAGGTTTTCCATCTTACATGTAAGAATTCTGTCACCAGTCCCAATTCTTATTTATTTGTTTGTTTTTTGTTTATTTTGGGGTTTGGGTTTTTTTGGCAGTTCTCTACTACTAGTCTTGGAAGTTTCCAGTTTGTTCTTTTTAAATCCTTTTGGAAAGTCGGTAGGAGTTTTAGATCTTTTATTTATTCAGCTTCAGTCTAATGAATTTTATTTTTTGAAACAGGAATTTCTATTCCTTTATTTGATAATCTCCTCCCTTCATTTCTCTTGTTTCTCTCCTTTTGAACTGCTTATTAGAAAGATAATTTCATATATTTGGTTCTGTCCTTCATGAAGGGTCTTACTATTTCCCTAATACTTTTTCATTTATATTTTCTCATCTTGTTCTGAGAATTCCTTGATTCCTAGTTCTCTGATTTTTAGTCTCCTTCCATGTTCATTCTGCTAACATTACATTTGTTTGTAATGTACATTTAATTGAGAGTTTTGAGATCAACAGATACTGGTAGCTAGATATAGCCTTTGCTCACTGGAGTTATCTTTCAGAAAGTCCTTCCTGTTCAAGTCTGTTAACATGCTTTTGAGATTTCCAGTATTGTTATGGATTATTTTGTATTATGTTTTCTTCAGTTCATTGGGACTTAAAGAGGAGAAAGAATTCTATATATTTAACTAGCCATTTGAAACAGGCTCTTTTGGTCAGTAAGTACAGAACAGGAGTAGGTAATCTTTTATATCATCCCATTAAAGCCACCAAGAAAAATAAAATGGAGTGTTACATAAGAAAAAAAGTAGCCATTGGAGAGAGATTGCTGAGTACATATTTTGGGCATGCCACTTATTTGCTATATTGCCTCAGGAAAATAACTTCTTTGAACCTCAGTTTTTTATTTTTTATTCAAATGAGACTAATAGGACCTACCGTTTAGAGTTGTGAGGAATAAATTAATCCATATAAAGCACTTAAAAGACAATGTATGGCCCTGGCTGGGTGTCTCAGTTGGTTGGAGCATGATCCCATAGACCAAAATGGTTCAGTTGCTGGTTCGATCCTCAGTCAGGGTGCATTCTTGGGTTGTGGGTTCAATCCCTAGTTGGAGCATGTATGGGAGACAACTGATTGATGTTTCTCTCTCTCAAATCAATAAACATATCCTCAGGTGAGGATTTTAAATAAGTAAGTGAATAAACAACCAACCAACCAACCATGTGTGGCATAAAGTGTGATTGTGAACAGCTATCTTCTCAGCAGCAGCAGCAGCAGGAAGAGGTCAATTTGGGGATTATAAAGGAACAGACAATGTTCATTGGCCAGTAAGTAAACAGCCTACCGTGAACATATGGTTCATATTGGGAACAATAGATGAATCTCTTGAAGAAGTCAGTTGGAATCAGATCATGGAGGTCTTGAATTCTAGGCTAAGAAGTAGTTCATTCTTATTTTATTGAAGAGAAAACAAACTCAGAAAAGTTACATAGCATACCCAAAATTGCCTAAGTAAAAGGTCCTAGATTTGGACTCCCTTCTGTCTCTTTTTACTCTACAGGATTCTCAGTGATGGCACTGCTTTTAGGAGGATTATTTCAGCAATACCTATAAGGTCTAAATTTCCATGATAGCCACAACAGGAATTGGTAAGAAAGGGGCCATTTCCAAAAATTAGTGGAATTGAACTGATGATCTTTCTGTTCCTTTCTAGGCCTAATGAGTCCATTGGCTTTCTTTCCCCTCTAGGTTTATAAAGAAATTTTTTTCATCATATGCTTTATATAATTTATTTTCAGAATTTGTAATATGTGTTCTTCTTTTCTGAACTATTCTACAGGTTTTAGATGGAGCAGGATTAGATATTGATTTCCATCTTGCTTCTCCAGAAGGAAGAACCTTAGTTTTTGAGCAAAGAAAATCAGATGGAGTTCACACGTAAGTAATCTCTTAGTTGATTCCCTGGGCTAAATAATACCAGTGTGCTCTCTGTGGGGCGGGAAAATTTAGCACATTTGATACTAAATATCAATTCTATTGAACATTTAAACAGTCCTTGATAGTAATCTGTCTTAAAGACTACAGTATTTTCCATTGACCTCTTTCTTTTTGTTTAGGCATTTTGTGTTGATACTGACTAAACTTTTTCCTTGCTTTGGTTAAATAGATGAGCATTCCCTAGGTATTGCATTCAATCTATCTTGGCAATTTTAACCTGCCTTTCTGGCTAGTAAAGGCTTTCTGTTCTAACTATAAGTTACTGTTGCGGGTGTGTATACGATGCAGACACCAGCCTGCAGTGTCCACAGCGTTACGGATGAGATGAGACAAATTCACACGGACTATGGAAATCCTGTGGAGGAAAAGGGATGACATGGCGGCTCTCTCAGTGAAAGAGAGGGCCGGCCCTGTCCCTTGCCTGGACAGGCTTTTATTGGGTTTAATTTGCATAGGAATACAGTGTGTATACATAAAGTTCATCATTGTCAGGCAGAAATGATCAAATAATCGATAACATTCAGAGAACTCTGAGGGCTTATTCTGAGTCAGGGTCAGATAGTTAAAGGGCCATAAAACTTCGGGGAACAAACTCATTTCATGCATGGACCCTTATCATTTAAATTGAGGGTATTAGCAAAGTAGGTTTCATAGGATTTTATGCATTCTTTCTTAGGTCTGATTGCCCCTGGGAACCCGCCCTTTCCAGTACAGGGCTGCACCACCCTCCAGCATTGTTTTGGGCTTAAGTCAGGGAGGGGAAGTAAGGCAGCCAACAAATTAGGAGACTTCTTGCAGACAGAATGAGGGCTATGTCAAAGCCTTAGGGTGAGGGTCCATCACCTCCTTTTTCTATAGCCCCCCCCCAAGTCCTTCCCTGAGGGCCCCTTCACGACTGTGCCTGTCTTAGGTCATCCCTCCCTTGAGGAATCTTACCTGGTCATCCACCCCGGGCCAAGTAGGTTGAAGTGAAAGGGGGCAGAGGCGGCGCCCCTACAAGGAAGATAAGCTTTGTCTCCTAAGTGGCTTCTGGTCCCAAGGTCTTTTTACTCAGTCTTAGCCATGAGGGGTTACAGTTTCTGAAACCCGGCAGGGCGGTCCCCAGCATGTATCCTAAAGTTTCTTGAATGCTTGCTATCATCTTTGCCCATTCTTTTCTTGCTTAAAACAACAGTAAAACACTTTTGTGTGTGTACATGTAAAAATTGTTTTTTTTACTCAGATGTCACTTTTTTTAGACCATTAGAAGACCCCAAAGTAAAAAATCTGACCATAGAAAACCATATAAAAAGCAAATACTTGTTATAACACTTTCAGTTTAAATTTGACAACATGCCATATATTCTCTTCTTATATCTCACTTCCCTTTTAATCTGTAATTGATGTTTCAATGTTCCTTTCTAGGATTTTACTTTAGCTACTCAGTATTGTTATTAAAACTGTTTGAGTTTACAGGAAGAATGAATACAGAGTATCTAATATTTGCCATAAACTAGGATTTGCATTTTTTTTTTTTGATGTATCTTTCTGAAGTTTCTGCCCATTAGTATGGCCCTCCTTCCTTTTTTCATGGGATAACTCTTCAAATATTTGAAGATAGATACCATGTTCCTTTCAAGTTATCTTTGTACCAAGTGAATCATTCTTCATTCCCTCCACCATTTTTTTATATGACAAGACTATGAATTCTTTTACCTTCATCGGAAGAAGAGAAACCAAAACAATTCTTCAGATATGGTCAATTTGCCCATCAAGAAAAGCAGAATTATCTCCTATCTTGTTCAGTTATGGCATCCTCAGAACTGTGCTCTTCTCTCAGTTGTGAGGTTATTATAATAATAAATATATAACAGCTATTTATTTAATGCTAGACATTGTACCAAAAGAGAAAAATTTTGTGACATATTTTAAGTGGAATTTTTTCCTAAGGCTTTGCATTTTATATGCTTCTAAATTAATTATTCCAATCCACCATGAGAAAGATTCTTTGATTCCCTAATTCCCATTTTACAGACAAGAAAGCTCAGAGAAGTTAAATAAGTCTGCAGGGATATGCATTTCTTAAGAGGAGGCAGGATGGACCAAAATTCTTACTTTCTACCATATGATGCTTAGAACATCCCTGGCACATAGCACTATGTAAGTACTAGCTATTATTATAATTATTGGTCTTTCATAATGAAAGTACCTGGCATGTAATTCATAGTAAAAACTGAAATACATGAATGAATGAATGAGGGGAAAAAAATATCCACCATGACTTAAGGTATTAATTTCAGAGTGCTTTGCAAAAAGGCATTTTAGCTATGAAGAGCTCAGAAAAAAAATTTGCATAAATGATTAATATATAAAATAGAGAAATTGTCATTTTTTTACTTTTTAAAAATATTTACTTTCAGGAAGGGGGTAAGGGAGGGAAAAAGAGAGGGAGAGAAATGGCAATTTGTGAGAAATGCACTGATGTACATCAGTCAGTTGCTTCTCCCATGCCCCAAACCCAGGACCTGGCCCGCAACCCAGGCATGTGCCCTGGCTAGGAATTGAACCAGCAACCTTTCAGTTCACAGGCCAGTGCTCAATCCACTGAGCCACACTGGCCAGGGAGAGAAATAGTAATTTAAAAAGTCGGTTTAGATTGATATACTTGGGATTAACTACTGTATTTTGCTGTGTATAACGCACACTCATGTTTTTGGCTAAAACTTTCAGGAAAAAAATATTTCATTTTAATTTTTAATTCAATTTATTTATTTTTAATTCAATTATTTATTTATATTTAGGAGCAAAACTGATTACCATATTCTGGGGTATTATTTTGCATACGGATATCGTTACTGCTTTCTAGAGTTACACTTTTAACACGTAGGCATAAATAAAAGAATTTAAAACATTTATATAGATACGGAATTAGTACTACCCATAGATAATGCGCATCCTTATTTTTCCCTCAAAAATTTGGGCAAAAAAGTATGCATTATACACAACAAAATACAGTATACTTTCTCTTTAATACATATGAACAAGAACTAAAAATGTAGTTAATCTTTAAATTTCAGAATATAAAAAATGTGTAGAATTTGTTAAGTTTTTGTTGCTCTCCAATTTTCTGCTTTCCTTTAGTAATAAACATTGACTCTGAGGAGTAAAAAGTATTTTACTGCTTTAGTGTATAGAATTACCTCTCATTAAAACATTAGGAGATAAAAATGAGTTTATAAGAGTTCACATTTACTAAGTTCTTTTGATGTGCCAGGACACTGTTCTAAGCACTGTGCATGAATTTGTATGTTTTATTCTTCACCACAGTCCTTTGAGGTACATGATTTATCATCATTTTACCAATGAGGAAAGTGAGGCCTAGAGCTGTTGCTAGGTAAACTGATGGAAGGTTCCACAGCTAGTGATCATTGAAGCCTGAGTTTAAAACCCAGGCAGTCCAACTGAGTCTTAATCACCATACCAAATTTACAAGTCTACTTTGTCAAAATTAGATTATAACAAAAATTGTATCTTTAGCTATATTAACTTTTTAAAGGCAACTAAAATCTCATTTATGACATTGAAATCCTTTTTTCCTAAGTTAAATTTTTAAAACAAATACTGTCCTTCCAGAAGTCAGGGTTAGTAAAAATTTCTCCATATATAGCCTTAAAGAGTTTAAATAATAGTATCTATTTGTCTAGCACTGCTTGTAATGAGGAATGTCATGTAAATGCATTTTTCTAGACAACTGAGTTACTATTACCCTAACTATATTCCAAAGATGCACTTAATTGGTAGGAGGCATGAAAGAAAGCATTTAAATAAATCACTGCTTTTGAGAACAAAACAAAACTCACTTTACAGATTAATCTCAATTGAAGGGGAGGTTTTTAGTCATATTTCTATGTGAATTGAACTCATGATAAATTACTCTTTATAACATATAAATCTTGAAATTCATTGTGAGGTATCGTGTATCTAGGTTTTTAATTCTATTCTTTTCCAAAAATTAGGTCAAAATCATTTACCATAATGCCAACCAAGCACATGTAGATTTCAAGTACCTGAATATACAGGGGTGGGCGAAGGTAGATTTATAGTTGTGAGTACATGAAACAGTTTACTATTGCATTATTATTTATTTTATATTTTGTATTAAAAAAAACTGTAACCCTATTTTTGCCCACAGCTGTATATTTCCAGGTTGCCTCTTTCCCAAGAAATTATAAATTATCTTTAAATACTAAGGAAATCTCTCAGTGAGCTGCCCAGTTACTACAAACCATTACTGTTTCTATATGTAGTAGGGGGGGGGGTTTGATCCAAAATGTAAGTACAAATAACTGAAGATGTACTTTTTAAAATACAGGGTAGAGACTGAAGTTGGTGACTACATGTTCTGCTTTGATAATACATTCAGCACCATTTCTGAGAAGGTGATTTTCTTTGAATTAATCCTGGATAATATGGGAGAACAGGAGCAAGAACAGGAGGACTGGAAGAAATATATTACTGGCACAGATATGTTGGATATGAAACTGGAAGATATCCTGGTCAGTATGGTCTTTTAATAGAATAAAAATTAACATCCAGAGGCCTTACTATGTGACAGGCACTGAGCTAAGTGTTTTAATTTCATTATCTCATATAATCCTTACTTAACTCTATCAGGATTATCTCCATCTTTCCATTGAGGAAATTGTTATCTTTGGGAGATTAGGTAATGTTTCTGTCATATAACCAGAGAGAGGGAGAACTAGAGTTGAATACAGGTTCTTCACTACAAAACTCCCTTAGAATGTTCAGTAATAGAAGAATGTAATTATCTATAGTATACTTGCACATGGAATGATCCTGAGTAATTTGTAAAACCTCAAGATATATAGGCACTTTTCCCACATAGTTTTTGTAACATGAGATTTCATATTATTTGATTAATTTGGGAATACTGTTTTCATTACTCAAACCAAAGCTAACAGTTATCAGAAACTAGCATTACACTCAAGAGTAAAAACTTCAGATATGGCTTCTTCACTTGAATTGCTTTATGCTTCAATTATTATAAACATGCATACGAAATGTACATGTATAAGAACCTATTTGCATTTAATAATAGTATTGCCCACAGTAGAGGGAAAGGTTATAATCCTTCAGCCACAGCTAAGATTTCAAATCTCCACTTAATTTTACCTTATATTCATATAGTATATAGTTAGTTTTCAAATGATTTCTGATCAAGTCCCTACTATAAAATAGCCTTTTCAGAAGATACGTAACTTAGAATGTATCCTGGTTTGTTTAATGAATGTGATATTGGAATATGTTTTTATTTCTTTTTTTTTTAACGATTTTATTTATTTATTTACTTGTTTGTTTAGAGAAGGGTAGGGAGGGAGAAAGAGAGGGAGAGAAACATCAGTGTGTGGTTGCCCCTCATGCTCCCCCCACTGGGGACCTGGCCCGCAACCCAGGCATGTGCCCTGACTGGGAATCGAACCAGCAGCCTTTTGGTTCGCAGACTGGCGCTTAACCCACTAAGCCACACCAGCCAGGGCTGGAATATGTTTTTATTAAAAATACGTTATACTTTTATATGTATAGAATGCAAATAAAAAATTGAAGTATTTTCTTTTTTTTTTTTAAGATTTTATTTATTTTTAGAGAGAGGAGAAAGCAAGGAAAAAGAGGGAGAGAAACATCAATGTATGGTTGCCTCTTGTGTGCCCCCCAAATGGGGACCTGGCTTGCAACCCAGGAATGTGCCCTGACTGGGAATAGGACCAGCGACCCTTTGGTTCGCAGGCCCGCGCTCAATCCACTAAGCTACACCAGCCAGGGCAAACTGAAGTATTTTCTAATTTCATTGCTTTGTCAGATAAAAACATTGGGTGTTTTGCTAAATACTAATTTGGACCAGACTAACACTAAATGGAAAAATATTAACATACAATGTATTATATAGAAGTAAATACCTAAAAACTTAGTTCAGTTGTTTAAAACTTCCTTATGGTTGTGAGGGCTAAGAAAGAAAGAATGTATATAAAATTCCTGGCATTATGCCATTTGAATATATTTTCATATTATTTATTTTCAATTTACAGCTGTGTTCCTTTGTTGAATAACTTGGCAAACAATAATTTAAAGTATCAGAAATTTTACATAAACTTACAGAAGATCTTTAGGTAATCTAAGTAGCATCTGTCCCTTAATTAACATTGTATTTATCCCTGGCTGATGTAGCTTAGTGGATTGAGCACAGGCCTGCAAACCAAAGGGTTGCTGGTTCATTTCCTAGTCAGGGAACATGCCTGGGTTGTGGGCCAGGTCCCCAGTTGGGGGTACATGAGGGGCAACCACACATTGATGTTTCTCTCTCTCTCTTTCTCCTTCCCTTCTCCTCTCTCCTCCCTCTCTTTCTCCTTCCCTTCTCCTCTCTCTAAAAAATAAATAAATAAAATCTTTTAAAAAAACCATTGTATTTAGATATAAAACTATTATGAATATCAGGGTGCTGTGAAACACAATTTAAAATTAAATTAAAATTACTAATTATTCTTTTATAGTAAAATTGTTCTCTTTATCTCTAGGAATCCATCAACAGTATCAAGTCCAGACTAAGCAAAAGTGGTCACATCCAAACTCTGCTTAGAGCATTTGAAGCTCGTGATCGAAATATACAAGAAAGCAACTTTGATAGAGTCAATTTCTGGTCTATGGTTAATTTAGTGGTTATGGTAGTGGTGTCAGCCATTCAAGTTTATATGCTGAAGAGTCTTTTTGAAGATAAGAGGAAAAGCAGAACTTAAAACTCCAAATCAGAGTACCTAATATTGAAAAGGAGATAAAAAATGCAATAAACTGTTACAGTCAAGACCATTAATAGTATTTTCCAAAATATTTTCAGTTACTACCGTAAGTGTGAAATGATTATAATTTTAATGTGAAAGTCTTCGCTTTTTTCTGTACAAGTAATCTTATTGCTCCAGTAGTACTTAAGTGTGTAACAAAATTTTATAGAATATAGGTATAATTGAATTAAGCCATATTAATAATTGCATTTTCCCAAGTTTAAAAAAAAAAATTTACAAATGTGTCATGGGTGATTAAATAAATGAACTTTGGGCTTAAATGCAACACCAAACAATGTTTTTTAAAAGATTCTCTTACCCAGAAGTTTCTTTGTAAATGTGGCAATTACAAATTAATTGTAGAACTTTTCAATGTATTAAGTTATAAATCATCTGAGAATTATTTAATCATGGATTGAATATATCTTTAGAAGACGAAGACTTGACTTTTCTGCTTTTCTGTTTTTTACATATGCATCTCTAATATAAGTAGCACAGTTGTAAAAAACAGATTTGTGAGACTTTTATAACCAACTATATTTCAATTTAAAATACTGACAAAAAGTTTTAGTTTCATATACTTGTCTTATATTCCCAAAAGCGGATATTGTGATAATTCTTAAAAATGCTAAGTCATACTTACTAAAGTTAGGATAAATTATCTCTTTGAAGTAAAATAGCTTTAGGTTGCTAAGTCTCCTTAAGGATACAGTCATTCCGTCTAGGGCAGGGGTGTCACACTCATTTTCACGGGGGGCCACAGTAGCCTGGCAATTGCCTTCAAAGGGCCAAATGTAATTTTAGGACTGTATAAATGTAACTACTCCTTAACTGTTAAGGAGTTGAAATTACATTCGGCCCTTTGAAGGCAACTGCCGGGCTGCTGTGGTCCCCGGTGAAAATGGGTGTGACACCCCTGGTCTAAGGTATGGAAATTTAAAATTAAATATGAAGGAAATAATTTTGCTTTTATGTTTTGTCAAGAGTGTTAATGTAAATTTTAACATGATTATTGAGTTGGATACATTATTACCAGCAGTTGGAGGAAATATTGCTAACAGAATCTGAGCCTAACATAAATGAGTATGTCCTTTTCTGACTTCTCAAAATCAGTAAAAAAGAACTAATAAAATCAGTTAGAAAGGGATTTAGGTAAGTATTTGTAGTCTGTTTGGCTCACATAATGATCCAATCCTAATACAAATCATAATTTCCAGTTAACTGGAAGGACATTACCTGAATATGAATTTTATTTTTTTACAACTGTTTTATTCTTGTTTTCAGTTATCTAAGTACCATATTCAGGTATATTTTATGAAATATAAGGCCTACTATAGTTTAGCACTGTGTCATTTTATTGACATTCAAGAAAGATTGGAAACCCACAGAATCCTAAGTTTGAATACCACATGTGTTAGTAACTATGTAAGTAAAGTCTGTGCCACCCTAGCTTACTGCAGTCTGTGGAGTATTACTCAGATACTAATAATTCAGCTACATCATGAATGGAATATAATTTTTAGGGTATACCTACTTAATAATATTGTTTATGACAAATATGATTAGAAACTATCAACTTTTAAATTCAAATACAGAACCCCTTTGTAGGTTAATACTACTGGAACTCTTAAGCAATAATTAATATCCAGAGAGAATGGTTTCATTTGTGATTTGCAATCAGAGTGGTGCAACAAGAGATTTATCCTCTCTATGCTTTTGGGAGAACAGAAACTTAGATTTCCCTACCCTGAAGCTTTTAAAAAATGAAATAAATGCCATATATGATCAATTACCTTCATTGGTAAGTGCTCTAAGTGTCCAGGAATCGTCCCTGTAACACCTGCAAAACAAGGACCAATAAGGTCATTGCCTCTGAGGAGCCCTCCTATACACCCTGCTGTTAACCTCATAAGGGGAGCAAACTTATAGTACTATAATAAGACAGTACAGATGTAAACTACTGCATCTTTTTATAAAACTGTGATTAAAAATTCTACCTCTTATGAATAATTACTGTACTGTACTCTGATTCCTTACCTAACAATGAATTTGTTACATCTTCTGCACATCTTTTGACACTGATACTAAATTAAACCTGTGATTCAGTAACTTTTTACCATGTAACAGTAGCCTTATTTGGAAAAGAGAGAATTTAGGGATACTGAGGACAATTTTATTTTTATAGACATAAAGTGGAGAGATTTAAGAAGCATGTTACCTGTATTAACCAAAAACAAAATTTGTAAAAGCAAGGACTAAGTTCTTCAATATTTCTAAGGATGTATTATTTGCTTCATGGTTTTTTTAATGTCAGTATTCAATTTCAAAATTAAAGTTTTGTTAAAACTAAATGTTATTTATAAATCAGCAGCTTTTTATCATTGGCTTTTAATTAAACTTTTAAAATACTACAATATTTAACTAAGGCCTAGCATTTCACTCTGGTTTGCATTTAGATCATTTATAAATAGTATGCTGATGTTTCATGTGATTATCGACATAGAGGGTAAATAAGTGGTTGAAATAGCATTGAAATAAATCACAAATTCCAATGTAATTTCATATTATGTTTATCTTTCTTAAGCATTGTTACTATGTCTTCAAATTGACAAAGAGTGAGTACCTACAATTGTATGCCTCCCCAAATGAAAACTTAAAAGTTGATTCAGCATGTAATGGTTTTTCATCTTCAGTGTAATAATGTAGTTGTTCAAATTGCTTTTTTAGTTGTGAACAGCCATATTAAATGAGAAATGAATACTGCGCTAAGTATATATAATAAAAATTAAAAGTAAAAAAAATCTAACTTATCTACCAGTCATTGTAAGTGCTGTCTAATCCTTCAAGTCTTCATTGAGCTCCTCTTCACCAGGTGTGCTCTCCCTTCCATTTAAAAAGCCATAGTTAGAAGCCCCAGTGGCCTAATGGATAAGGCATCAGCCTCCTGAACAGCCACAGTTCACTATTGCCTTCTGCCTTGCATTAGCATTCTTTTTACATGTACAGTTATTCATCTGTTGTCCAAACATGCATTGTAACTAAAAAGGTGCTCAAAATACTCGTAGAGGCAAAGGTCATCAGTTCTGAAAGTTAGGAATGCTAAGTAAGCACACGAGGAGCTTGCTCCACTTCTCTACCCCACCCCAGAAATTGTTTGTTTAGGTATGGAATATGACTCCAGAATCTTAAATTAACAACACAATTTGGGGTTCAGGTGTCCATTATCCTTGGACTACCTGTTAATTGGGTGATCTTTGGAATTCAAGACTCATTTGAGTCTGCTGCTTCATTTATAGAAATAATTTTAAGATCTTAAAACTCAGTTAAAACAGCATATCATACAGTCCATTTCTTTTACACCATCTAGACAAATCACTCAACCCCACAAGCTAAGGCACCTTTCTACCTCACTCATCACTTTCAGGTGTCTGGGCTCTGGAAGGCTTGTGTCATTAGAAACTAGTCATTACATTTACTGTATGTATGTCTGGAGGAAGGACACAGGATAAAGAATCCATACTTAAGATGCTGTATGAAAGTGAGACTTAGAGATGATGGACTCCATCCTTGAATCTGAACAAGAAAGGCAAGAAAATGCAGGGCAGGATAAAAAATTGGAGAGTTTTTTTTGCCAAGGCTGGTGTGGCTCACTGGATTGAGTGTTGGCCTGTGAATCAAAGGGTTGCCGGTTTGATTCAGTCAGGGCACCTGCCTGGGTTGCGGGCCAGGTCCCCAGTAGGGGGCATGTGAGAGGCAACCACACATTGATGTTTCTGTCCCTCTCTTGCCCCCCCTCTAAAAATAAAAATTTTAAAAATTGGGAGGTTTTAATTACCATGAGTCAATAGCAAAATGAACAATGACAATCAGTCAACTAACACTAAAATGAGCTCCTTTATATATAGAGAGAGACTACTTCCCCATCCTGGAAGTTTTCAAGTGACAACAATGATCAGATGTTATTAAAAGGGATTATTTCTTACATCTGATATCAAGTGGGAGGATGGACTAAAAATTCTTTTCTACACTTCAAGTCTGAAAGAACTAGTATTGGGTTGGTCAAAAGTCTGGTTTTTTCCATAAAAGACAAATTTTTTATTTTCACCAGTAACTTCATTGATTTAGATATTTTGATCATGTTGGCTATTGCCCACGTGGTATAATGTTGATTCTTCTCAATGTCTTGATTTGATCGCTATCAACTTCAAATGGTCTACCCAACCTTGGAACATGATCCAGCAAAGAGTCTGCAGCACAAAACTTCACAAACCACTTCTGACACATTTCGATCAGTCACAGCACCTTCTCCATACACTGCACAAATCTTTTTTTGCATTTCAGTTGTATTTTTACCTTTCTTGAAATAATAAAGCATAATATGCTGAAAATGTTGCATATTTTCTTCCATCTTCAATATTAAAATGGCCACACAAAAATTCACCAATTTTGATGTCTTTTTTTAATGCAGGCTGACATGACAGCTGTCACAATACAATCTAACAAAATTGTTTCAAACGAAGTTGAAGACAACTAAACACTAGAGCCCAAAAGGACAAACTTTTTGGCCAACCCAATAATACCGTATGTAGGGAAAAGTTTAAAGATACGTCACAGCTTCAAGAGATACATTTTAGAGTTATATTTTGCTGGATTCTTGCTTGACACTAAAAAATAAATTGGAAATGAAAAACAATACCATTTACAATCACTTCAAAGAAAATGACATGCGTTGGTATAAATCTAACAAAACCTGTACAGGATCTGTATGCTAAAAACTATCAAAGAATGGTCAAAGACCTACATAAATGGAGAAAATGTCATGTTCATGGATTAGAAGTCTCAACACAGTAAAACGTTCAATTCTTCCTAAATTATTCTATAAATTTAACATTCCTATCAAAGTCCAGGAAGGTTTGTTTTTGTAGACATTCTAAAACATTCACATGGAAAGACAAAAGACTAAGAATGGGGTAAATGCAGACAACTGTTCTTGAACAATAATAAAATAATTTTTTAAAAAAGACTAAGGACAGCTAAGACAATTTTGGAAAAGAATAAAGACTACCTAAGTTAAGGCTTACTATTTAGCTACAATAATCAACACTGTGTGATGCTGGTGGAGGAAAAGACACATAGGTCAATGGAACAAATCCTAGAAATACACCAAAACAAGTCCAACTGATTTTTGACAAAGGGGCAAAAGCATTTCAATAGGGGAAAAGACAGTCTTTTAAAGAAATAGTGCTGGAGCAATTGGGACAAACACAGGTAAAAACATGAACTTAAATGTAAAAAAAAAAAAAATCCTATAAAGCATTTCAAAAAAAAAATGAGGAAATCTTAAGGACTCGTGGGTAGACAAAGAGTTTTCACACTTGACACTAAATGCTTGACCCATAAAAGGAAAAACTGATGAACTGTACTTCATCAAAAGTAACTTTTGCTATATCATGGACCCTGTTAAGGGGATGAAAAAGAAAGCTACAGATGGGGAGAAAATATATTCAAACCACATCCCTGAAAAAGGACTAGACTATATAGAAGAATTCTCAAAGTTCTACAGTAAAAAATAAAATCAATTAGAAAATGGGCAAACATGAACAAACATTTCACTTAAGATATGTAGATGGCAAATAAGCATGTAAAGAATTGTTCAGTATCATTAGCCATTAGGGAAACTTGAGTTAAAACCACAGTGAGATCATCACAACACACCTACCTGGATGGCTGAAATAAAAACACAAACACAACACCCGATGCTAGGATGCAAGAAAAATTGGGTCACTCATACACTGCTAGTGGAGCATAAAATGGTTGTCAGTCTGGAAAATATTTTGGCAGTTTGTTATGAAATTAAACATGAACTTACCATGCAAACCAGCATTTTTACTGTCAGACACTTATCCCTGAGAAATGAAAACATGTTCAGATAAAATCCTGTACATGTCATATAAGCAGCTTCATTTGTAACAACCCAAAACTGTAGATAACACAAATGTCCTTGAAAGAGTGAATGGTTAAACTTTGCTACATTCATGCCATGGAATACTAAGCAGCAATAAAAAATGAAACTATTGATACATGCAACAATTTGGATGGACCTCAGGAGAATTAGGTTAATTGGGGTGGGAGGGAGGGAAGCAATTTTAAAAGGTTATGCACTGTGCGATTCCTTTTATGTAACATTCTTCAAATAACAAAAGTACAGAAATGGAAAACAGGTTAGTGGTCCTCAGGTGTTAGGAAGAGAGGGAAGAAAGGGACTGTGAATGGAAGGAAGAAAGGAAATGTGGCTACAAAGGCAGTTTAGTGGTAGAATAATTCTGCCTTAATTGCAGTTAGATAAGTGTATAGTTGATAAAATTACATACACAAATGAATGCTTGTAAAATTGGTGAAATCCGAATAAACTGAATTGTACTGATGACAATTTTCTGGACTTGATGTTGTACTACATGCAAAATGTTACCACGGGGAGAAACTGAAGAGTACACAAGACTCCGCATACATTTTGTTTGGTGACTTCTTGTGAGTCTATAATTATTTCAAAATAAGAATTTATAACAAAGCCCTAGCCATACAGCTCAGCTGGTTAGAGCATCATCCTGAAACACCAAGGTTGTGGGTTCGATTCCTGGTCAGGACACATACAAGAATCAACCAATGAATGCATAAATAAGTGGAACAACAAACTGATGTCTGTCCTTCTCTCTCTCCCACCCTCCCTCTCTCTAAAATCAATAAATAAAAAATAAAAATAAATCTTAAAAAATTTAAAACAAAAATGGGCAGGTGAATTTTATACCTGAAACAGACATTAGTATGTTGGTATATACATATTTCTGAGTTAGCCCAGGGATAAGTATAACAATTTATTCTATCTTCATATTAAACCAAAATATTCTCAGTGGAAAAAAATGACTGTCATTTTAGGTAATGCTTCTATTAAGATTTTAATTATTAGTAAAAAGGCAAAACACTATCTTCTTCAGATTAAGGAAGATTAAGGGATTGGGCCTAATCGTTTTTACATGAAATATGAAAGAATCAAAAGCCAACATTTCTCCTTTCTGAAACAATTCTACATTCTAATACACTGTCTAACGTTTGTAGTATGATGAAGGGGTTATAAGACCACCACCATAGGAAGAACACCGCTATTTCCCTAATGTTGCAGAATCATCATTTCTGTGAATCCCAACAGAGAAGTGGACAATCGAGGCATATCAGCATATGGAAAAGCTTGAACATAGGATCACTGGTTCCTTTACCTATAAAGGTTAACAGAGTCTTTTTGCCATAAACAATCTTAGAATCAAGGATTATACAGCACATACAACTGAGAAGCAAATTATTAAGTATAATAAAAACTACTATCAATTCTTAAATGTCAAAGGGACATAAATTTAAAAACAAGTATGTGGCAAGTATTTTACTATTCCTGGACAAACAGCAAAGGAGAAAAGAATAAACAAAGACCAGGTGGTTTAGACAGGGAAACGGAAAGGCTATAAAAACATTATGCAGATGTCCCGTATACTGTCAAATGAAAGTAACTGCTTTTTTTGGCACCTAAGCAAAGATCAGGATGCAATACTTTTATATCACCATAGCACCTAATGTGAGTTACATTCATCACAATATTCCCAAGGCAAAGTTTAATATTTTAGGATAAGAAAATTTAAGCACTGTTATGTCCAGGCCTTTGAGAACAGAAAGACAAGGAATCTACCCTTAAAGAGTTGACAGTATAACTAGGGAGAGACTAGTATTTAGGAATCTTCAACTACTAATTTTTCCCAGTCAGCTTTCTCATTCATTGCTCTGGGAGGTTTGACAAGATCCCTCAAATGTAGGTTGTGCCCCTATCATGTGCTCCATCTACACTTCGCACTATTCACATCATATCACATTTAAGTATATAAACCCTTTACTAGATCTGACCAAAATATCTGAAGGCAGAGAACCTGTTCTGTCCATCGCACCCAGTGGTTAGGCCACCGTATTTGTTGGGTAGAGGTCAGGCACACAGCATTTTATTAAGTAAAAAGTAAGACATACAATTTTTTTCTGGATTGTACATCTAGGAGGATTTTCAGAATATTTTATATTTCTGTGTTGCCTGAACTTTTTCACTGAGAAATGTTTGTGTATCATACTTAGGAAATAGTAAAGCTTTTTCATTTTGGAGGAAAAACAACAGTTGCTATAAAACTTCCTCCTGTTTTTCTCGACTACTTCCTCCATTCTTCCCTATCATTGCCCCTTTCTTATATGCCACATGTTCATTCTCTTGGAACTGCTTAACCAAGTTTTTTTGTTGCCAGCTAAGATACAATACAATTTAAGCTTAAGAAGAAAAACAATACTTTAAGAACAAATTAGCATTACTTCCTTCTAAGTCAAGTTTAGCTGAGTAAAGGAGTATTTTTCTCCCAGATGTAAAGTTTCTATTGCAACAAAGTCCAGAACTGGAGGCTATTGCAGTTGCCTTAGGAAGGGGAAAAATTAATTGGTGAGTGTAATAGTAAGTTTCCGAGGTTTCCCTATTATTGGACTCAGCACATATTTTTTGTTTTCTAACCTTAAGCTATATTTTTCAATACAAAAGACAAAGTAGTGTAATAGTGTAATTTTTTAAAGGTCAATTTCATCCCTGGCCAGGTAGCTCAGTTGGTTGAAGTGTCATCCCAGTACACCAAAGTTGCAGGTTCAATCCCCAGTCAAGGCACATACAAGAATCAACCAATGAATGCATATATAAGTGGAATAACAAATTGATGTTTCTCTCTCTTTCATCCTAAAATCAATAAATAAAAATTAAAAAAATAAAAACAAAAGGTTAATTTCACTAACTACTTGAAACATTTTAATGCTGCTTTCCAGTATTAGCCAAGAAAACCATTTGACATTTTTACTCACCACTCTCTATATCTTATATTTTATGTATTACTGTGCATTTTCCTTCCAGGACAAAATCTTTTCCTCATTCATTTAAAAACTTACATTATTTGTACATTAGTTTGTCTCAATTTTTTTCACAAAATATTTTCAGGTTTGACTTTTATTACCAGCTGCTTTTTATACAACACCACTTTTAAATACAGTATGGACTTTTGAATCCCCAACAGATTACCCACCTAGAAAGCCCCACAAAGTAGTCTCTTGGAAACACTTCCAAGTGCTTTTGCCTCCGGATAAGCTTTTAAATACAACAACGCAATGGTTTCTCACTACAAATATGGGTACTAATGCTTCAAACAAACACTTTTCTAGTTCAGCTAATAATCTTAACTCTTCTCTAAGTTGTTATTCCAATATTATGGTAGCAGATAAGAAAGAAAAAATCAGTTTTATGGAAAATGTTCTACATAACTGCCACAGTACAACCATAAAGAAACTGAGTCCAAGTCTTTGCTCAAAGAATGGTAACCGGCAAGTTTTCAATGGCAGAATGCAGAAGCTTTCTGGGAAGTGCCTGACAGGGACAACAGCTATTAATGTGCTGTTTCCACATCTTACCTCTTCCATTACTTTCAAGCATGTGTTATCTCGACCAAGCCTGTGTTCCTTCCTGACCTCTGAACAGGTCTCCTCTCTTCTGCTTCCTCTATGTAAAGGCATCACTAGCCTCCCAGGTCGTCGAAACTTAAAAGACCTCTTACCTACTCAGTCCTTTCCCAAAATCTCTCATTGTATTCTTAACATTCCTACCGCTTCTACTGCGTCAGATCTATCTAGATTTAGAGTAGCCGTTCCTGGCTTTGACCTCACATCACTTCCCTCTAAATCATCCTACACATACATCGGTGCCAAATTAATTTAAAAAAACCTTAGCGTAGACATTCTATCAGAATCCAAATCATTCCAGCCTTAGGTACGCTACACACTACCCGAACTCCTGGCAGTGTCTCGGAAAACAATAGGCCTTCACATACCGAGTGAGCCGTCACTTCTCAGTTGCAGGCCTATTCGTACCCTGCTCCCTGTTTGCTCATTTTGAACCAAGCCTTTCTCTCCCTTCAAGGTACAACCTAACACATAATTCATTCCAAATTAATTGCACTTCTCCAGGGATATGCCACATATTTGAATACCTTTAGTCATATACTTTCTTCAAATATTGTTTAATTCTCATGTCCTAACTCCTCAAGACTGTACAATTCCCTAAACTATATCCCTCTAATTGTCCTTCCTCCCAAAAATCCATCTCTTTCACTTATACTTTCTTAGTCTACCCTATCTTTGCCAGCCAAAATTCTGTCATCCCTCAAAACCAAATTCAAATAAGATTCCCTTTAGTAAGTTCTTCCCTAGTGCATCCTAGGTTTATTCTCCATTCCCTGTGGAAACTTGTCCCGATATTCCACAGCACTTACCGCATTTCAACTCAAATTAAGTTATACGTACTCCTATCCTCCATAAATCAGAATGGCAGAACCAGGCTCCCAGTATTTCATTTCTCTTTTCACAGCAACTCACAGGTATCTGAAACATGACTGCTGCATTTTTTTACACTTTCATAAAATCTGGGTTTTGCCTCAAATTCTGCGTAGGAAAATTTCCTCACATTGCACTAATTCTATATGGGAAAAATTTCCTTACAGTGGAATATGAAGTCAATTATTAATTAAAACAATGATTATAATCCTTTGCTAAGTATACAAAGGTCCGTCCAGAAAAAGTCCAGCTATTAATATAATGAGAATGGTTTGTGCGACATTGATGTAACCTGGCAGCCAAGGAGAGTGGACTGGAATGAGCAGGTGTGAACAATGACTTCACTGTACTAGTCAGTGGAGGCGGTAGACGCCATTGAGGGAGCCTGTGTATTGTGTGCCAGTTGCATTCAATATGACTGAGTAGAGCAATGAATCTGCATCAAACCCTGTGTTAGGCTTGAACATTCATCCACGGAAACTATTAGAATGACTCAGAAGGCTGTAGCTATGGGCAACTGGTGATTGGCAGCTTTATCACTGAAAAAGCACCTGCTCATGCATCATATCTCATACAATTTTGGGGAAAAACATCAAATCACCCAGGTGACTCAGGCCCCCAACAGCCCAGATTTGGTGCCCCGCAACTTCTGGGTCTTCCAAAAACTAAAATCACCTTTAAAAGGGAAGAGATTTCAGGCTGTCAATGAGATTCAGGAAAATACAGTGGGGCACCTGATGGTGACTGGGAAAACTGTGTGAAGTCCCAAGATGCCTACTTTGAGGGAGACTGAGGCATCATTGTCCTATATACAAAGTTCACTGTATATTCAATACACATCTCTTATTTTTATTTAGTTATATTTTTAGCAGGAGGGAAAGGGATGGAGGGAGAGAAATATCGATGTGTAAGAGATACAATTGGTTGACTCTCAAAAGCCCTCAACTGGGGACCTAGCACATAACCCAGGCATGTGCCCTGACTGGGAATCGAACTGGTGACCTATCAGTTGGCAGGCCAGCACTCAATCCACTGAGCCATACCGGCCAGGGCAATAAATGTGTCTATGTTGCAAATTACATGGCTGGACACCTTCTGGACAGACCTCATATATTATTAATACTGCTATTAACACCTAACTTCAACTTACAACTTCATTTTGTGTATCTTCCACTGTGATTTTATTTAAACTGTAATATATCTAAGATTACATATGCAAGTTACCAATTTACATAAACAGCAGTGTATCAAACATTTAAGAATGGTTCAAAAATATTTCTCCAGAAGTAAAACATTTGAAAAAGCTATTTTATTTTGATCATGCTATTACAGTTGTCCCATTTTTTACTCCCCTATATCCCCCACTGCCCAGTAGCCCCATTCCCTCCAGCAACCCCACTGCCCACCTTAATTCATGTCCACGGGTCATACGTATAAAGTTCTTTGGCTTCTCCATCTCCTATATTATTCTTATCTCCCCCAATTTTGAACCTGTCAATTATACTTCTTATTCCCTGTACCTTATCCCCCATTATCCCTCATTCCTCTCGCCACTGATAACACTCCATTTCTGTCATTCTATTCCTGTTCTAGTTGTTTGCTTAGTTTTTATTTTTAGGTTGAGTTGTTGATAGTAGTGAGTTTGTCTTTTGACTGTTCATAGTTGTGATTTTCTTCTTTTTCTTAAATAAATATTTCATATAATAAGGGCTTGATGATGATGAACTCCTTTAACTTGACCTTATCTGGGAAGCACTTTATCTGCCCTTCCATTCTAAATGAAAGCTTTGCCGGATAGAGTAATTTTGGATGTAGGTCCTTGACTTTCATGACTTGGAATAATTCTTTCCAGCCCCTTCTTGCCTGCAAGATTTCTTTTGAGAAATCAGCTCATAGTCTTACGGGAACTCCTTTTCTCTTGCTGCTTCAAGATTCTCCAATTTTTAAGCTTGGATTACTTGATTTTGATGTGTCTTGGTGTGTTCCTCTTTGGGTCCAACTTATTTGGGACTCTTGGAGCTTCCTGAACTTGTAAGTCTATTTCCTTTGCCAGATTGGGGAAATTCTCATTCATTTTTTCAAATGTTTTCAATTTCTTGTCTTTCCTCCTCTCCTCCTGGCACCCCTAGAATTCAGATATTGGAAAGTATAAAGTTGTCCCAGAGGTTCCTAAGCCTCTCCTCATATTATTTTATTCTTGTCTCTTCATTCTGTTCTGGTTGAATGTTTACTTCTGAATCCTTCTGGTCCAAATCGTTGATTTGAGTCTGTTTCCTTCCCTTCACTTTTGGTTCCCTGTATATTTTTATCTCACTTAGCATAGCCTTCACTTTTCCCCCCATTTTGCAACCATACTCAACCATTTCTGTGAGTATTTGATTACCAGTGTTTTGAAATCTGCATTTGATAGGTTGGCTATCTCTTCATAGCTTAGTTTTATTTTTGGAGTTTTGAGCTGTTCTTTCATTTGAGACATATTTCTTTGTCTCAGGCACCTGTTACACCTTTTCCTAAGGGGAACAGCCTTAGGAATTTGCCAGGGCGGGGCAACACTTTGCTGCGTTGCGGTGCTCTAAGTGGTGGAGGGGTCAGAGGAAACAATGCTGCTTGCTTGGCTCTCACCTGCTCTGTCACTTCTGCTTCCCACAGGCAAATTCTGCCCTTCTGTTTGCTGCCCTGGTGCTGATTCCCAGGTGGGTGGGCTTGTGTATGTTCCAGGACCTGATGGGCCTCTCCAATGGATTCTCCTGTGATACCAGCAGTTTCTCCTGCCACCACAACCCCCACAGGTTTTTACAGTTAGAGGTTTTGAGGCTTTATTTTCCCATGCTGGAACCCTGGATTGCTCAGTCTGCCTTTCTCCCCAGCTGTTCCTCCTGGTTTACCTTCACATCAACATGGGACTGCCCAGTCCACCAGCTGCTGCCTTGCTGCCTCCCCACCCCAGCTGTCCAGCTCCGCCCTTCCTCCCAGTGTGAATGTATGTTTCTTCTTTAACTCCTTGGTTGTCAGACTTCCATACAGTTCGATTTTCTGGCAGTTCTGGTTGTTTTTTGTTTTTAAATTAGTTATCCTTCTTTTGGTTGTGAGAGGAAGTGAAGCACATCTACCTAAGCCTCTATCCTCAAGGAACTTAATTTCTTTTATACAAATATTTTTGGTGAGCTTACGTTTAACTTCTGATTGATATAATAAACTACTTTTAAGGACCTGCTAGACATTCATTCAGATATTGTCAACATTTTTTCTTTTCAGCGTTGGATATAATTAATGATGGGCTAAATAACTTTGGTTGAACACATAACCAAAGATGAACTAGTTTCATTTAATTCTCCAAGCCCAGGTCGCAAGCAAAAAGCAGTGAGGATCAAACATAAACATCTACAAGGGGGTCCACGGAGGACACTGGGCATGTACGGACGCACCCCGGACTATATGACTTCAAGACTGAACAAAGTTCCCCAAAACACAGCCACCCCCTCGCCAGTTTCAGAGCACGGACCTCGCAGACGTTCCGCGTATGTTCCATGAACTCGGTGTCAGTGCTGCTCTTGTGGTACTCAACACTCAATGACACCGCCAAACCAGCATTATGAGAAATGTTAAAAAAAAAAAACTTCTTTAAGAATAAAAGACCAAGAATATGAACAATAAAATGGCAGTAACAACATCTCTATCAACCATTATTTTAAGTGTAAATGCTTAAATGTTCCGAACAAAAGACAGCACGGTTGAATGGATAAGAAAACAAGATGCCTGCATATGAAGCCAACAAGAGACTCATTTCAGATCAAAAGACACACACAGGCTAAAAGTAAAGGAATGGAAAAAGATATTTCATGAAAATGGAAATGAAGAAGAAAGGTGGGTAACAATATTTATACCAGATGAAATGGACTTTAAAACAAAGGCTATATTAAGAGACAAAGAAGGACCCAGAAATTCCACTTTTGGGTTTTATGTGAAGAAACCCAAAACACTAATTCAGAAATACATATGCATCCATGTTTACTGCAGCATTATTTACCACAGGCAAGATAGTGGCTATCAATAGATGAATAGATGAAGAAGTGGTACATAATACAACGAAGTATTAGTCACAAGGATGAAATTTTGTCATCTGTGACAACATGTGGACCTATAGGATATTATACTAAGTAAGTCAGAGAAAGAAAAATACTGTATTATTTTACTTATATGTAGAATCTAAAAACAAAGCAGAAAGAAACTCAGAACATTTTGACAGTTATCACGAGGCAGGAGGGTAGAGGGGATGGGTGAAAAGGGGGAAGAGATTAAGAAGTACAAATTGGTAGTTAAACAATAGTTATGGGGATGTAAAGTATTAACACAGGGAATATAATCAATAATATAATGCCCTGACTGGTGTTTCTCAGCAGGTTGGGCGTCATCCCAGAGCATAAAAGGACATCAGTTCGATTTCCAGTCAGGGTACATGCCTGGGTTCTACGTCAGGTCCCCAGTTGGGAACGTGCGAGGCAACCAATCAGTGTTTCTCTCTCTCATCGATGTTTCTCTCCCTTTCTCCCTCCCTTCCCCTGTCTCTAAAAGTAAATAAAACCTTTAAAAAATGACAACAATATTGTAATAATTATATATGGTGTCGGATGGGTACTAGATTTATCAGGGTGACCATGTCATAAATTATATAGATGTTCAGTTACTATGTTATACACCTGAAACTACTATTATATTGTTTGTCAACTCTAAGTGAAAAATGAGATTATTTTGAAAAAAAAAATAACCATGTGTCCAACACAATATGTGCCCAACCTATACCGTGATTTTTAGGGTGCTCTTAAATTCACCATTTCTTCTGTTTTTAAACCTAATTTTATTTTAGGGAACCTACTTATCTTTTAATTTGTCCATAATAAATATTAGCACACTTTCTCTACAAATACCCGTACTTACATTAAGTTCAAACAAACTCGTGTCCTAATTGGGCCAAATCCTTGGCCATTTTCTGGTGGACCACTGATCCACAGGGACATTAAATGTAAAAAAAGCCTTTCCAGTTTTGTTTTGGTCTGGTTTTTTTAAATGAAAGTAATTAAATACTAAGAAATAACATTTTTGTCAGGTAGAATTGAACTTTGGAGGATCACAAACCATTTTGTAAGATTTCCTTGCCCCTCATGAATCAATGTGTGCCAATTTATGGACTACATTACCCTTATTGTTAAACAAGTTAAAGAGTTTTAAAAAAATAAAGATTGAATACCATGGGAAGAGAAATTACACTAATGATAAAATATATTTTTATTTAATATGTATAGTGTATCATCTATGGAGGTTTTGTTCATTTGCATGCTTGCTTAAATCAAAAGGAAAGTCTTCCTGAATGAGACATCACATTCCTTGAAGATGCTGCAAAAATGAGGGGCTCTTATAACCATCCAGCTTCAATACTCATCATCTCCAAAGGGAGCAAGCAAAGAGGGACTGTGCTGGGTAGAAGTGAGGGGAAAAGAGAAAAAAAGAGGGAGCCCGTTCATTTGCACTCCTATTCTAATTTCAAATATAAAGACAACACAGTATTTTGATCTAGCTATTTCTCCAAGACATTTTGGTATAATAACTTAAAGGTTACAAATAATGTACTTGTTCCCATCTATTTGTTATTCTAAGAGCCAGTTTGCTTTCACAGCAAACCCATCTACAAATGATTATCAGTCATCTGGTTTCTTAACTGCTATTAATTAGAAAAGAATCCATGATCAGATAAAATTCTCACTTTACATTTAACTGTCAAGTTTTTATTTTCCTGAGGAAAGGACATGACCCAAGTGTCACGGAGGAAACCAAGGAGACTTTTGGGAATGTATATTCATGGAGGTACTCAAATATAATTAAAGAGGAAAACATCCCCACACACAGGCCGTTTTTTTTCTTTTCTTTTTTTTTTTTTTTTTACTATTTCCCAAAGTTGCATGGACATCTTCCTTTGCCATCACATTGTCAAACAACTCTAGAACCACATTATAAAACAGTGTGCTAAACAAGGCAAGTCAGATTATGTTCCAATCAAAATTTAATAATATCTAATAGAAACTCAATCAAGTAGCCCCCAAAAACAGAATTAGTTCTACCCCGCAAAACCGCTAACAGAAATCTTCTGTATTCACAATAAACCAAGCACGCCTACTTGGACATATCTTGCAAAATAAGAGGAGAGGTATCCTCAACTCACATATCCGTCAACACTCACTTCTGTTGAACATTTAGTAATAAAAATATAATTAACAAGATCTGACTTCATCATCCCCACATTAGAATTTATAGATTAACTCTGATAGCTCATGTTCTGATCTTGTTTGATAGCCTCAGGGCCTAAGAACCCATATTTATCATTTTTTATCAGGGTATTTATAAATATGTATCTGTTTGAAACAAAAATGGAATTAAAAGAGTAAGGTGTAGTATTTTTACATCTTTTCTTCCTGTAGCCTAGGTACAAAGCTTTTTAGAAAAAAAATAGGAAATTCTTTTATATGATCCCTGACACCTTCTATGTAAGAAAGAAAAAAAAACACAGTTGAAAAGTCTGAATTTTGTTCAAGTTCAGGGATAGGGTAGAGAGAGGGAGGTATACTGTCTTTCAAGTATAAAGTGTACAACCTGGCTAAACAGGTAAATTTTTAAGGATCATTTAAGATTATTGTGCAATAATTATTACTATTATTAGGGGGACAAGAAAAATGAAAGCAAAGTTTTATGAAGATTAATTCAAGTGAACATTTTTATAACAAAATTGGAAAATCCTTAGCTCCCTGGCAAAATAAAAGTAGTCATCTGCTGTACCAGTGTGTATTTTTAAGCAAATACAGAACCAAAACTCATTAGCTCTTTAAAAAATACACACATTTAATGGTCTGTTTTAATTCTAAGTAAAGCAATTTCAAAAATACAAACTGAACATCAGAGCCATGTGAACCACCATGATAAAATAAAAACAGACACTCACAATAATTACGTCTAAAGACAGTTCAGCTTAATAAATCATCTTCCAAGTATGCCAAAGAGTTACTAAAAATACTGCTGGTGTTCAGTTAGAATTAAAGGACTTTGGGGAGAATGAAATAATATGATACAAGTGGAGTAAGTAAGGTTACACGGGATTTACATTTTCCATTACCCCTAGACATAAACAAACATTCAAAATCAACACAAACTCTGTGTGTTATTCAAAATATTGCAGCTGCAGGAAAGGCAACTTTAAATTAATAGCTAGGGGGAAATCAAGTTTTGGTGGAGGTAAACAGAAGTGACAGTTTTTAATTCGCACTTTTGTAAAGCTCATTTATACCTGGCCAACCAGGAACCAAACGCAGGGCAACGAAGTTCTCTGCTTCTTTTGGCTATAATATGAGAAGAAAAGATCATCTTTTGAAGATGTTTAAAGAAATAAAGCAACTTTCTTTATAAACAGTCAAATAATCAATCAATGGAATAAATAAGTACTAACCCACATTTTTACCGCTCTGCAATCACTACACTTTATATATTTTTCATTTTGGCAGCAAATTCCCCAATTTTTAGGTTAAAATCCACCAATCACTTTTAAGAATACAATGAATAGCCACCAAAATGAGATAATTCTTCTGTTTACTCTTTGGCTAAAAAAGAAAACAAACAAAAACAAAAGAAAAATAAAACAGAAGACAACTCTAACACTGGTGATAAAAGAAATCGCTTTTTTTTTTACATGTAAAATAAAGTTATCAATTTAAATCTTGGTACATTTTATAAAAACAAGAGGTAATGTTGTAATAAAACAGCTGTAGCCTTGGTAGGCAACATACTGTTTGTTAACCCTGTGCAATAAAATACTTTGTTCATACTACACTTATTCAACACGACTAACAGTTACTACAGACATTTCAGGAGTCTTCATGGGACTCCTACAGACTTACTGTTAAAACTGAGAGACATTTACAATCATAATGTGCCATGAAAACTTGAAAACGTCACTTCTAGTAGGAGATAATGTTTATATTACTTGATTTTGTTTTAGGTACTGAACAACAAGGACTGAAAGAGAAAAGCATTCTAAAAGCCCATGAACAACGTTGTTCACACCCTTACTCAGAACACACTAAACTTGTCTGACACATTTCTCTTCATACATAGCAAGCAACAGCACCCAATAAAAGCCTGAGAAGAAATGCTGCTGTGTAAATACTGCAACTATTCCTGAAAAAAGAATTATGGGATATATACTCCAAAGCTGCCCATTCCCATAATTTGTATTGCATAGGTCACATAATCACACACATATATATACACATGTGTATATATATATGCACATGCAAAGAATATATTAAGACGACAATGAAGTCTAGTCACAGAGCAATTTACAGGCTCAATATATTTTTTACATTTTGCTTGAAAGAAAATTTCAATATTTTACAGTCTTTTAGTAGGCATTATATACACTGCACTTTATGAAATCTAAAAGGTATTGAAATAATTTTTTTCCAACATTTTGGTAACAAAACAGACAATTTTTTCAAATACTTGTGCTATCTAACTACATGATTTGTTTGCTGATACTCACTAATCACAAAATCTGACTCAATGGAATAATTAGAAAAATTACCTAACACCATGCATGGATTTGAATCATTTTTAATATCCTATCCTAGAAACATTCTACAAATCTTATGATTAAAAAAATTAAGTCTCTGCTCTGATTTTTAAAAGATATCTTTTTATGACAATATCCGTAACATTGACAGGTACACACACATTAAGGCTAGTATCATCTTCTTTTGGGAATTTTTTGACTTTTTTTTTTTCTAAGAAAGATAGTAAAAGCCAGGCTTCTTTAGGGCTTTGAACTGTACCTACAGAGAATGAGAGTGCAGTGAACATAATGTTCAGTCCTACAGTCAGGACGCAGTTGCTCCTTCCCACTCCACAAGATACTGCACCTTTCCATCAAGTGTCACCCGACGAGCCAACACTCGGTATTTTTCACCACATGCTATTCTACCTGCAGCACCAAAATAACTGGTAATGGAGTTTTTTAGATGAGTGAGTTGTAACTCCTGATCTGCTAGGTTATTCAAAATCTCTGTGTTGAGTTCATCAAATTGGTAATCCTCTTTGCCTTCATCATCTTTTACAATTTCTGAGTTCTGAGTCTGGAGTGCTCTTCTTGGAAGACGACCCCTTCTCCTCCGTAAATGTGGGATCGCAGCAGGCCAAGATCTTCCTGTTCGAGTTCTTTTTCTGGAGTCAGATAAACTATGGAAGAAAAAAAGGCCAAAGCTGTCACTAAGCTTATAAAGCATCCAATGTACACAGAACATGTTCTCTGATTTTTTTCTATCACTGTGTTATAAGTATATACCCTGGTGGCAAAAATTAGCCAAATTAAACAATAAATGTTATATAAATGGATCACTGTTTGCCTTGCTAGATTCCATCATCTTCTGTGGCTGACCTATGAAGAGCTTTTCTTCCTTAACTATGTTCTTTCCACTAAGCTTAAAAGAATCAGGAAATTTTTGAATTATGCGGCTGAGTCAAATTCTTACCAAAGGACCTATTCATAAGTCAGGTTTTGTCAATGGTTATATCATTTAAAAAACACATACAATCACACAAAAAAACTCAGTTCCTTTATTCAATGCAGCAACTATTTAATAAGCACCTACTATGCACAAGACACTGTTCCGCGTGCTTAAAGAGATTATAAAACTAGAATAAAGGGTATCTGATTATCAGTTCTAGGCCTGGTGAAGTAATGAAATGAACTGGAATAAGCACAAACTACAAGTCAGGGTATGCTGGGTGTAGCTCTATATAATATTGGCCAAATTCAAATCTGTTATCTTCTATGTTCTCTTAAGTAAAAAGATTAAGCGAAGAGGTTGAACTAAATAATCTTTGAGGTCCTTTTTGGCTCTAAAAGTCAATGATTTTATAGCCTTATAACAAAGGGAGAATAGAACATAACAGCTAAATTCAAAGACTTTATAATCATACTACACGGGTTAACACCCCAGCTCTGTTATATTGAATACTTGCTAAGCATGCTATTTTGGGCTTGTTACTTAAAATCCTCTAAGTCTCAGTTTCTTTATCTGTAAAAACGAAAATAACAGGACCTACAAATCAAATGACTGTTTCCAGAATTATAAGATATCCCTGGCCAGTGTGGCTCAGTTGGTTGGAGCATTGTCCTGTGAACCGAAAGGTCATGGGTTTGATTTCTGGTCAGGGTACATTACATTATCTAGGTTGTAGGTTGGGTCCCTGGGTGGGGTGAGTACTAGAGGCAACAAATCGATCCCTCTCTCCCTTTCTTTCTCCCTTATTTCTCCTCTCTCTATAATCAATGAGCATGTCCTTGGGTGAGGGTAAAAAAGAAATTGACCAAGACAGTATGTAAAAAGCTTAGCATAATACTTGGTAAGAAGACAAAAAATAGCACACCTTATGATTATTCATGATTCATTTTTAAATGTTACATTTTAAGCTTTTAAATATTTAGAATTTTATATAATTTACTAGAGCAGTTCTTAAATTATAAACAAAAAGTAGTATAAAACTTGGAAGCTTGTAACCCTGACCCCAAGTAAATGAAACTTTTCATAACTGATAATTACACTTGAGGGAAAAGTCATCCTTCTGAAGAGTTAGATAAAATATTAAAGAAATCTGCAACTGATAAAAATCCTGAGTTTAAAAATCTTTTTAGTAACTAAAGAACTTATATTCCCGATGGGAACTTGCAAAAATATATAATAATAATAATCAAGCCTTCCTAAAGCAAGACACTCTTGTATATTAAGAACATAAAAAGGTCTCTCAGAAAAAAAGCCCAGCCTATAAACGCTAGTATACCTCTTTCCTCTGTGCACATAGCAAATTTCCTAACATATTGGAAAATTTGAATGTTTCGGCTCTGAAAAGTAATATTATTCAAATGAATATTAACAACCTAAGGAATCAATGTATGGATTGCTTCTCAAAGGGTGAAAAACATACTTGTATCACTTTCAATTGGAAAAAAATTTATTAATCATCACTTCACAAAGGAAAAGAGTCTACAGGAAAATTAACAAAGAATAAGAACATAAAATATCTACCCATAATGCCTGGCAATGCTAGACGAGGTAGTTTCTTTTGCACTGGAAGCACCCGTGAAATCCACATCTGAGGTATTGGATGAATGTGCAGTTCCCTCAGTTCTCCTGAGAATAAAGAATTTAAGTGGTAAAACGACTATATTACATAACAATAGAAATACTCATTTCACCCAAAAGAAAATTCCTAGGATAGGAGAAAATAACTTTCTATTTACCCTATAGAACAAGGTAAATCCAAGGTAGGGTTCTCTGAAATCGATTCCTTATCCTGGAAAAAACAAACAAACAAACAAAAAATATATATATACACACATACACACATATACACTTAAAGAGCATGGTTCCAAAGTTAACTGAAAAGTTATTAGTCTCTCAGTTATTTCAAGCATCCTTCTTCTTTGAGAACATATACCAACATATTCTCTTACCAAAGATGGCTCAGCTGTTTTCTGAATCATTTTTCTTGTATATGGACCAGGTGGACGACCTACAGATTTTTTCTTTCCTTTTTTTTCTATGCCATTGCTTACTTCCCTGAAATATAAAATTATTATATATTTAATCTCTGCATAAAGAGGGGAAAATGGACGTATACAGTCACATCTCTACTTATATAATGAGGTTATACTTATTTTATTTTTATATTAATAGTAATACAAAAACAATAAGTTGAATCCAGTTTGTTCAAATACATAAATAATAAATTCTAATTAAAATACTTCTTGACTTAAAGAGATATTTATACATAAAAGATTTAATAAAAATGTTCTTTAATACACTTACAAAGAATATATACCACTTAAAAAATTTTTTAAAAATGAAAAAACAAACTATTTAGAATTGAAGAGTTCAGAATTCCTAAATGTTCCAAGGATTTACTACTAAAAGTATTTAGGAATTCAATAGTTAACCTCATGCAGCCAGGAAGTATCTATGTTAAAACATAATGGCTATAAATAGGGGTTGCCTTTAGATGTATATATCCGAATTTTATATATATAAAATTTGGAAGTATAATTCTTGAATGATGCTCATCAGAAAGAGAAGGAAGCCCAGGGTGACGGAGGTAAAGGAGGAAGGAATCCTTCACATCGGGCAGTGAGTGAGTCATTCAAAGGGCAAAATAAGAAAGATCTAGAAAGCCATTTTTGAAATATAAAGACAAATATCAAGCAATACCAAGAAATAAAGCAACAGTCAAGGACACTCCTAATTAATACAAAAGAAGAAGAAGAAAAGGGTAACTACCAATATACAAAATATCTGTTTTACTCAACATTATCATACAAAGGAGGTAACATACAAAGAATGCCAAGATGTTCCCTGTGCAAAGGGGTCACAATGTAGTTAGAGGGCAAAAAATGTGTATACAAGAAAGCTAATAAAATGGGTTAAGTGCTGTTAGAAACTTATCCAATCCAGGAAAATTAAATTAAAACAAACAAAAAGAAGGAACAATAATATACAATAGGCTGGAAGGGGTGAATGCAGAAAAGTAGGACAGACCATCCCTCCAGACACCAAATTAAGGTTGGGGAATGAAGGTGGAAGTATATACAAGTGGGGGAGCTAGAGGAACAAAACATAACTAAACTATAATCAAAAGTCTCAAGGATAAGATGGAGAGAGCATAAATCTTTTTTGAAAGATGATCACATAACATTTATAAAAGTGACCCCTAGACTGAGGAAAGTACTCTCAGATTAGAAGGACCAGTTCATACAAGGGACCCAGAAAGAACTAAGAACGCCTTTAAAGAAAGCCCAACCATTACCTGGTGGCATCAAATCACCTGATAGCTACCACAGATGGAGTGTCCTATCAAAATCATGATAGGAATGAGAAAGTTTGTGCAAACCTCTTCTTAATTATCATATGGGCAATTGCTAGCAAATGATTAATAATAAAATTTGTAAGTAATAAGAACACATATTCTTTCCTTTGGGGCAAAAAAAATTCTTGACGTAGTACCTACTTTATTACAAACTCAAATGGATATGAAGCAGTGTCAACACTCTGTAATTACATTTTCTTACTCACCAAGATGACTACCTCATACCTTTTATTTGCTTCTTACATTTCCCTCTCAGTTATCTTTACCTCATTATTTCGCTGAGAAAACAGAAGCTATCAGCAATAACTTTAGTCATCTTCTGAATGGCAAATCTACAACAGAACCAGCATCTGTGCCCATCTTCTCCTTTTTCACCCATTTCAACAGAAAGGTGTGAGTCCTCTTATCAAAGGCTACTCCCACATTTAGGCTCTAAAATCCCTTCCCTTTTGGCTTCTCGAAGACTTTACAACATCTTCAATTACCTCCCCTATCTCCTATACCAATCTCTTCTTTTCCACTGTATCATTCCTACTAGCACCAAAAAAAAAAAAAGTTCCAATTAACTTCCACCTATTAAAAAACTATCACTTGATTCCTGCCTTACCCCTCTTACCCCTCTTCAGTTTCATTTGTCTATACCCCTTCACAGTAAAATTACTGAGACTTCAAGAAATACACCCTTTCCACTTTCCCCTTTCCCACTCAGAATTCTTAAAAGATTATGCCCTTTTCCTTATTATCAATTTTGAATCTCCTATGCCCCTTATTTGTAGAAAAAGACCAGTTTTGACATACACATTGGGCACTGCCAGATTCAATCACACTTCTACCCACTTCAATCTGACTTCTATCTTTAACTCTCAAAAACACTGTGTCAAGGTCACTCACTAATAACAGAATGTTATCCAACAAACATTTTTCTATCATCTTAATCCACCTTTTATTAGCATTCAATACTGTTTAATACACCCATCTTTCTTGAAATACTACCTTTTTTGGGTTTTGTGACACTAAACATTCTTGGTTTCCTCCTGTGTCACCGATCATTCTTTTTTAGTCTCTTTCTTTTACTTTACCTCTTCCAAATCTCCAAATAAAATCAGTGCATTCTTCTGGGCCACAGTCTCTTCTCTCTTCTTGCTCCTTAGGTAATTTTATTCATTCACATGGCTTCCAAATGTATATCATGTGTCCTGACCTCTCCTATGCTCCTGACTTACATGCCCAATTGTCTGTACCTATCATCACCACCACTTAGAAATCCCCCTTAAGAATCTTGGACTCAATGAGTATGAAACAGAAGAATGCTTCATTCACCTTGCCAAACTCTGTTCTTTCTTATCTTGGTAACAGACACCACCACCCACCAACTGCTCAAGTCAAAAATCTAGGCATTGTTTTAACTTCATTCCTCCCTTTCTTTTATAAATTTAATTAATTTACAAAGCCAATAAATTCTGCTTCCAATAGAGATCCTCAATCTATTTTCTCTCCACTTCACTGTTACCACCTACCACTGCACAAGCAGTATATCTCTTACCTAGACAACTTCAAGAGTCTTAATTTAGCTCTTGCTGGTGCAGTTCAGTGAATTGAGCGCCGGCCAGGGAACCAAAAGATCGCTGGTTTGATTCCCAATCAGGGCACGTGCCTGGGATGCAGGCCAGGCCCCCAGTAAGGGGCACATGAGAGGCAACCACACATCGACATTTCTCTTCCTCTCTTCCCCCTTCCCTTCCCCTCTCTCTAAAAATAAATAAATAAAATATTTTTAAAAAAGAGTTTTAATTAAATTAAATTTTCTCTTGCTTCTATTCTTACCTCTCTACCTATCTTTTCCAAAGAGGTATTTTTAAAGGATAATCCAATCCTTACATCTTTAAATAGTTCCCCATTATTTGCAGGAAACAACCAAAAGTCCTCATGACACCTTAAAGACTCTATACATTCATGCCCCATCTAACCTTTCCAACACTTGATGCTACTTTCCAACCCTAATTCTTACCTCAAAATCCTTCAAAGAGTTCCCAGAACATGCCTCACAGCTTTCATACTTGTTATTTCTGCTACCTAGAGTATTCTTCCCTTTGTTCTTCAAATTATTAGGTCATTCTCATTTTTAAAGTTTCAATGTAAATAGGCCTCCCTCAACCCTCCTCCTTAAATTAACTAGACCCAATTCTCTCTATCCATCCCAGTATAGTCTAAATCTGTACGCTATTTCCAAAATGGCACTAGCATGACATGTAATTATTTTACTTAATCACTTTTCACTTCCCCACTATAATGTAAACCCCATCAGGGCAGAAACAAAGTCTGTCCTCTTTGTTATTATATCCCCAGCACTTAGATAGTAAGAGGCTTGATAAATGGAATGAATAAATGAGAAATAAACAAACAAACAGGCCAATACTTAAGCTGTTTGCTAACCACATCAGTAGGACTTATTCCTGGAAAACCTAAGATCTAAAATAAATTAATAAACATCTAGCATTAACACTCTGTACCTTGTCTAAGCAAAAAATTATAAACAGTAAAACAAATCAGGGTAACTACCACTTGTACTTTCAAATATACTAATGAAACTAAATAACATACATTTTTAGTTACAAGTAAGCTAAAAAGAAAAACTAAGCCACAGATCAACTTTTACCTTGAATCAGATATAGGTTTGGATGCCTTTCTGCCTTTAATTTTAAATTCATGGGATGTTCCTTCAGGTTCTTTCTCTGCTTTGAAAGCCACATTTGGTGGCACAGGAGGAACACGAATTCGTAACCCAAACAAATGCTTCTTCTTCTTTATTTCTTTCCCAGACATAAACCTAAATTTTTTAAAAAAGAAACTAAAAATTTAAAAACTGAACATATATACATGGCAGACCATAACTCAACTTACAGATATAAAGCCTTTACACATGAAAGTCCACCCAGTACTCACTCTTTCCCCTTGCTTTCCTTGATTCTGATCTGCCCCAGGGCCAGTCCACAGTAGGATATGATGGAAGAATAGGGAGGGAGGGATAGGATCAGAAGGAGAGGGAAGAGCACACATTCACCTTCTTTTTAAAACATGGCATCAAACCTCTTAAAGGAGAGTATAGAGTGGTGTCTCTTTAGTCCCAGTATGTTTTTCCATATTTTAGTGCCTCTGTTAAAAATAACTCCAAAAAAAAGTGTAGGAAAAGAAGAACTGTATTTGAGAATGTATCTGTGAGAAACTGTGGCCAGAAAGCAATAGGTAATTGCATTGTTAAAGAAAGTAGGAGACCAGTCCTAGAAGCCCCCAAAATAAAAAGAATATCTAGTGTGTCAGATCTGAAATTGGAAATAACCTGGGGCAGAGAAATGTTATTTCAGCGTGGGCTTGGATCTCTGAAAAACATGCCCTATATACCCTTCCCCAAAGCGTTTAAGGTCCTTATTCCAAACCACTCCAATCCATCTGAGCTCTGCCTGCCTAGCCACAGAACCACTACTAAATGCTTGTATTGTTCTTCCACTTTTATGTAGGGGTGAAAAAGGGAAGCTCCCATTTCTTCTATAATAGGAACACATGTATTTCTGGCATCCTGAACTGTATTACAGAATTCATTGTCCCATGAAGTATTTTTACCAACACAGTAACTGTTCAGATACTTTATGGCTTTTTGAGCTGGTCTAAAGATCTAGCTGCTAGTAATTATAACATTTTTTTTTTTTTAATGAGGAAAAGCATGCTGTCAAGTACAAAAACAGCAACTTGTTACAGAAATTTTACAATGTAACTCAGTGGTTGGAGCCAGCATATACATTTAAAAATGTATTTTTATTGTATTTTGAAAATATTTTTAAGAAATATAGATATGCTGATTATTTTTTAACAAAGGAGAGACCCAGATAAGAAAATATTAAACAATATAACTTCATTATCAAAAACTCAGACCACTAATACTACTCTTCTATAACTGATGGTAATAATTTTAAAACCATAAAAGATCTCATTTAAAAACCCATATTCTCTACAATATTTCCCCTACCTTTTGCATATGTCCACCAGGCTAACAGGATTTTACTTTACTTTCAGTAGAGTGCAGTATAAAAACAAGTCATTACTGACTATACTTTTTCAAATGACCAGGCCAAATTCCCCTGAGACACTGATACACCACCTCCCACACCCCATTCCTATAGGATTGCTCTTCCCTTCTCCAGTCCCTGAGAATCAGTGCTGTACTTTAACTGAAAGAGAATAGGACATTAGAAATGTTAAAACTGTATGTATTAGTTCTATACACAAATCCCACAATTCTTAATGCCATTATTCCTTGTATTTAATAAATGTCTCCCTCATAGGCATACATAAAGTAAATCAACTTACATTGTCTTGTAATCATTTAATGCCTCCAGAACATGCTCGTATCTTTCAGATTTTGGTGTGTCTGCCAGCTGTGAAGTATCAAGAAACAATTTAACGTAGTATAATTTCATCAATTAGTAACATACAGGTGCTAGATGCAGGCAATGTAACACAGGAGAGAAGTGTACTGACAGAAGATCTAAGTTCGCTTAACCTTTCAAGGCTTGTTTTCTCATCTATAAAAAAAGGGGAGTATAAATCCCCCACAAGTTACTTTACTAGTAATTGTATGAATTAAATGATATGTCTGAAAGAACTATTGATATAAACTGTGTAACACTACAAAAATGAGGTTATCATTAGATTTATTTTCATTTTATAATCTAGGGAAATCATACATTTGAATTATATTAATATCAACCATAAAGGCTTCTAATAGATAGTAGATACGAGCAGTGAGGAATATAAAAATAAGAAACATACCATTTCACTTCCCAGTACTTGTAGTATTAACTGATAATTGCTATAATTTTTAAAACTGTAAAATGTGGGGCCTTGACCCATGCGGCTCAGTTGGTTGGGCATCATCCCACAAAATGAAAGGCAGACGGTTTGATTCCCAGTCAGGGCACATGCTTGAACTGCAGGTTAGGTCCCCATCTGGGATGGGTAGGACAGGCAACCAATTGATATTTCCCTCCCTTTCTTTCTCTCTCCCATCCCTTCTCTTCAAAAAATAAATAAATAAAAATCTTTAAAAAATTTTTTTAAACTGTGAAACTTGGGGATTTCATTTTTATAACATTATAGACTTCGCCTAGCCCTAAAACCCAAATTGGCTCAGCAATTTTTTTAATCATTAAAACCATTTTAAAATCTAACTAAATTTGAATTAAATTCTATAAAATATTTTATTTTGTTTCAAAAGGGTTTCCTGCAGAGTCATTTCTGTCTCTTCAGTTTAAACACTGTGGCACCAGAAGGAAGGAAAAAAAAATTCTAAATTACAAAAGGGCCATCCCTCTATTAAAGCCACAAAAAAATTAAAAAAAAAAAAAAAAAAACCAATTTCCAAAATATCACAGCTGACTTTCAAAATTCTGCCAATTATATTATTTACCAGTTAAAACTTCCAAACCTCAGAACTGCTTCTAGTAAAAAAAGCAAACAAATCTACCACAGAGAATGCTGGAGGTAAACGAGACTTGCAAAGTCATCTACTCCAACTCTTTACTATTTAACATATGTAGAGATTAAATGAACTGCTCAAATTCACAGGGCTGGTTAGTGAGAGAACTAGACCCTAAACCCAAATGACAATAAATCCATCCATTCACCATTCATTGAGAACCAATCCTGTGCCAATATGCTGGATGCTAAAAAAAGGGGAGGAAGGGGAGTTTTGTGCTCATTCCTCCATATCATTCTACCATTTTCTCCTATTGTAATTTATGAAGTGTCTAATGACTAAGAATTTCTATTAAGACAAAAATAACAGAATCAGACTTTAAAGCTTGAAAGAGACTAAATGTCATTGAACCTTGGCTTAACTATTACCATTGATGAAAGCTGATGAGGCACCTATTGAGAGAGCCCATTCCATAGATGCACGAAACTTTCCTTCCTGGAATTCTTCTATTCTCTCTCTTATAAGATAGTTCTTCAAATATTTGACAGCAGCTATCATGTCTAAGTATAAGATTAGGTTGAAGGTTTTAGCAGCAACACCACATGAGTCTTTCATATTAAGCATTGGCTAACTAATTCCATCTTTCCTCATCCTTCCCCCATCCCCAACCCAACTCTAGAATCTGATCAAATGAACTTCTGTCAAATCAAGTACCCCCTATCATACATGTGTCTTCTATACTTTTTGTGTATTTAAATCTAAGAGCAGAACTTTACAATTTGTTAATCTGATTGTCTTTGCAGCTCAGTGTTCAAAATGATGTTTTCTCTTGATTCTGCCATACTGAGAGTAGAGACAAAGACAGAACCTGGGACTCTCCATTAGACTCTCCCTCAAGAATATTTCCAAGCCATTGACTGCTTTTGTTACTATAATTCAATTAGTTACAAATCTATTTAATTCTTACTTTAACTATTCACATTTCATTATCTTATATGAAATTGAGTTGCACTATGGCTACATCATGCCCATACCAGTTTTGCTAATCATGACAAAAAAGAATCCAGGGTACTGGATGGTGTGGCTCAGGTCCCCAGTTGGGGGCACTGAGAGGCAACCACACACTGATGTTTCTCTCCCTTTCTTTCTCCCTCCCTTCCCCTCTCTAAAAATAAATAAATAAAATCAGAAAAAAAAATCCACGGTATTTAACATGATTTATTCTAATATATCAGTGTTATTTTCTTATTGCCCCTTAACTCTTAAACTGTGTATTTGAAAAATCTGCTCTACAATTTGGCTGGCAACCAACAACAAAACTGACTTTCTAATTTCTCAGATCTACTCCTTTCTACTTTTTAAGAATCACAATGAACTATTATCTTTCCTTTAGTAATTATTCTCTATGGTTCTCAGAAATTTTATCTGTTAAGTTCCTTTAACACTACTGCTCTATTTTGCATAGGACTGTACTTCAATTCATATAATGAGGGGATCCCATTCTGTATTTTGAAAACGAAGACTGAAACTATTATAGTGTAAATCAAATAATCTATATGAGAAGATATCAACCTCACACTGTGCTTTTACTTTCAGGGCTTCATATATTTCTATACAGATATAAATGCTATTACGTATAGATACAACTCTTCCACTTCAACAAAATACACCCTTCAATTACTCATGTTGAATTCCATGCCACACTGGCTTAAACATGACAAACACCTGCAGTAATTTGTTTACAGACATACACACTGTATGCTACCATATAATATTCAAGGCCCCACGTATTTTTGTTAACTATTTCTTATTATACTACCTCTATTATGCTATATTTTCCTCTGGCCAAAACATCATTTCGGCCATAGTATTTCATTTGAGTTTTATCTATGCTTTTTTCCCTACATCCCCCAAAAGGGAGATACTCAATACACTGTTAAGACCACCACAGTTAACAGAAAAGTAATTGTCCTCCCAGAACTCAGATTGCAAATCAGATTAGGAATCAAAGACAAACGATAACAGGCAGATTCCACAAAGTATTAGTATCTAACTTTAACTTCCCCCCAAAATTTGTTACAAGAGCAATACCTCATTCTAAATAAAAACCTAAGCAAGCTTTACTTGGGGCCTCAGATGTTATATTACAAATTTTTACTAACCCAAATAAAATATTTCAAAACATAGTTTTCTAAGATAGCTACACTCAATCTATAGAATCACTGTCACTAACTCTCAAAGATGTAAAAAAACAAAACAAAACACCACAACAAATTACATAAAGAAACATATCAAATTATATGCTCTAGAATATGTTCTGTAAGTTTCAGCTTCTCTTCACAGAAATCGTAAAGTAATCGACTGAAAAAATATATATGCTACGTAAGTGTTAAATTTGCCTTTCAGTATGAAAGGATATACTCTCCAAAAGTTTCACGTTTCTGAAAATTCTTTTTGTCATTAAAAGAAGTCACAATACTTCCTTTATACAATAAAAAAATCCCAGCACAGAACAATAAACAGATACCACTGTTTTAATATATAAGTGCTCCAAGTAATTAGAAATGTAAATAATTATTTATATGGCTTCTCAAATAGAAACACCATATGACTTTAGCCAGTTGTCACATGTAAACATATTATAATGCAGCTCGGAAATGATACATAGGAGTAAGTGCCTCCCCGTGACTAGGTGTCCACTGTAAGTACCTAAACAAAATGCCATAAAAAACTCATCAAATCATCATAAGACTTTTTTTCTTTTTCCTCAATGGAGTAAGGGAAGAAAGTCCATATCTGAGAGAGTAAAATCACAACTACTTTCCTGCTTTGTGTCATTTCTGAGGAAAAACTTCTAGAGTAAGTAAGTGCCTACATCATATAACCTATAGTATGTATAATAAGAGCTGATGTTCAAAACGACCCTTGAGTACTCTAAGGTACTCAATTAACCAATGATATATACTTAGCATACTGTATTTCCCATATTTTGAAAGTAATTGCTATTTTAGAAAATGTTGAACACAAATATAAACAAAATTTTTTTTTTCTGAATTAGTGACAAAATTCAACTTGCAATTCAATTTCAGTTAACCAGAGATTTATTTACTATTTTAATACTCTGGAATAATCCATTATTTGCATTCTTTGTTTCTATTACCACAAAATTTTTTTTAAGTGAACTAAATTAAAATCACTGAATAAATATTACCAAGTCACATAAATTTTATGGTCTCTTTATTATATAAAGATGTAGAAAGTTAACAAAAAATTAAAACCCGAACTTCCATCTGTAAAAAACTAGGCTGAGGACACATGACTAGTCTAAGAAGTCTGAACATTTTCTTTTCTTTTTCTTTTTTAAATGCAGAGGATGAGCTATGAGAAATGATTCAAATGATTGTTTGATAATTTGATGGCTCAAAATAAAATGCAAAAGCACTTAACAACAGTAAAAATATTTTTGTCGTAAAGTTTTATTTGATAAATTATAATCACATTTTTCCTAATTTTTAAATAAAAAGAAAAACATTTTCCCACATTGTCAAAGAATAAAAAATTGAAACTTCCTGCTTCTAAGACATTATCTCACAAACTACAGAAAATGAAAATTTGTATCTATTGCTGAAAGAAATTTCTTCTGATATGTATCAGAAGTTTGGCTGGAACTGAGATACCTCAAATTCATAAACTGAACTAATTTCTTTAAAAATAGTCTAATTGTGATTTTTATTGTTATCTATTCTCAGCCTCTTAACTAAAATATAAATATTTTATAAATTTACTTTCTCCTCCTCCGTTTTTCCCCTGATCAACAAGCAACATATAGGAGGATAAAAGGCTAGTCTTGATATACTTACTGGAGTTATTTCTCCCTGAACTAAAAATAAAATTCTACTTTAGATGTATGGCTCATACACGTGTCTTAGTTGCTTTTAACTAAAACAAAACAAAACAAAACAAAGCACATCAAGTAGCTAATAGTTAGGTCTAAAACCACTTACCTCTCCAGGGTGCAATCTATCCCAGTTTTCATTAATGTATGTCATAAGCTCAAGTTCCGAATCAAAGTATTTCTTCTTGTGAATAACACTTAGGTTGTAAAGGCATAAGTGTGCTATATCTACCCTGGAATCCAAAAGTAATCAAAACATACAAAAACAATGTTTTGGTAATTGTTTAAAAAAAAATCATACAATTTTTTTATAACACCACCAATTTAAAAAATCCAATGTGGAGGATTTAGATGAACAGAGGGTCAATATTCTAAGTCATATTTACGATAATAATAAGTCATTACACTGAAAATTACTGGAAAGCATTAACTAAACATTTAGTCATCCTAAAGTAACTATAAACTAAAGGTATGTGAATAATTTCTTAAAATGCATTCAAAAAGAATCTGACTCTAAAAAAAACTGGATAATGCTGTATAATGCTTATACAATAAAAATTTTGTGTTTTCACTACTACACATAAACTACAGCATAGATCATACTTTAATAGACTTTACCACATTCACAAGTGTTATCGTTTCCTAAAATATGTAAAACATTTAATAAAAATTTCTAAGTATGTACTACAGTAGTCCCCCTTAGCATAAGTTTTGCTTTCAATGTTTTAAGTTACCTGTGGTCAATCACAGTTCAGAAACATTAAATGGAAAATCTCAGAATTCCTCAATTTCAAACTGTGCACCGTTCTGGGTAACATAATGAAGTCTTGTGCCACCCAACTCTCTCCCACCTGTGAATCATCCTTTTGTGTATCCAGGTTGTATACACTCCCCACTCATTAGTCAATTAGCAGTCATCTAGGTTACCAGATCAACTGTGACAGCATCTCAGTGCTTGTGTTCAAGTAAACTTTATTTTACTGTACAATGGGCCCAAAGGTCAAGAGTAGTGATGCTGGCAATTCACCAAAGAGAAGCTGTGAAGTGTAGTCATGTATAGGGGAAACCGTAGTATAACATTGAGTTTGATTCTATCCAGTTTCAGGCATGCACTTGGAGTCTTGGACGTATCCCCCACAGATAAGGGGGAACTACTGTGTAATATTTATCATTAAATCCTCAAAAGTCATCATCATGCCCAAGAATTACTACACTGAAGCAGAAACTGGAGTATTTATGAAAAGAACTTTCTCTCTCTTACTGTATGCTATTCTGAAGGGCCAAAAGAACTAGAAATGTGAATAGGAGTTTTAAAGATCTAAAATATATTTTTTAAAGTTACATTTTATATCATTAGTAAATAAATGGCCTTATTACTTTAGCAATAAAACTAGATAATCATTAGTGAAGATGACATCAGGTTTGATGACAAATAAAAGAAATAAAGCCAGGTATAAAGAAAGTCGAATTTTTATTTAAGCCAAGTAAATGTATATATAAAGTTTCATCATGTATGTTTAAGAATATGGCACTTTTGTTCCTTAACAGAAATGTCCTCACTTACCACTGTAACGGTAGACGTTTGAGGTATTCAGGTCCAGAACTGCAGACAGAGCAAATAAATGTATAAAATCTAAAGAAAAAGGAAAAGTTGTATATTGAGTAATCAATGGTATACATAAATTATTTATCAATTAAAGCTAATATTCAGCAAGTGTATATTTTACAGGTGACATAAGGGATGATAAAGCAAAATATAATTTGAATTATGACACTGTCTGTGATTCAAAGAATTTCTTTTCCAGTAATGACAAACAATGAAATAGTTTGTATCTGGGGAGAACAGACATTCCTTTTTTAACCATTAGAAACCTTCGGAATTCATACATTGATTCATATACAAGCATACTTTACTAAAGGCTTGTGTGTATCAGGAATTGTGGTGTTTACTCATCTACATTTTTACCATTAATGCTTAAAACAATCCGGTAAAATAAATCCAGAGGAGACAAACTGACCTTCCTAAATTTAGAAAGGTGGTACATGGCATAAGCCAAGATTTAAAACCTGGTTTTCTGATGCCAAGTTTAGTGCTCTATCTTTAATTTTTTCTTCCTAGAATTCTTTCTGCTATTCCACATTCTCCTAATCCAGAAATCACATTAAGTCTGCTCTTAGAAATTCTTTAAATCTGAGGTATAAACTGTGTGTAACAAGGTTCTTTGGTTTTTTCCAATTTCTGTCATAGGATCCCTTTGAGGTTCTTTAAAGGAAGATACCACAGAGAACAGTTTAGAACACTGTGGGGCAATATGAGCAAATGCAATCACTTATCAAATACTTAAAAGCTTTCTAGAATAACATCCAAAAGTACAAAAATCATGTGTATTTTTAAATGATATATAATTTAAGTATATTACTCAATATTTTCCTTCGTGTGCTTTACAAATCACTGTTAAAACTAGAAATCTGAAACTGAAAATATAACCACAATGAAAAAGCTAAAAAAAAAAGAAAAATCAAACAGTAAAGTTTAAATGCCCTTCTCACCTGTCTCCAAATAACATTGGCTTTTGAAGGCATTGCACACAAGCCTCATGAAACCACTGCTTACATTTGCAGCACTGTAGCATCTTTAAATACCAGCTATAAGAAAAAAGATTAAAATTACTACCTTTTAAAATGAGGTAAAGGGTTTTAAAAAAAAGAGACACTCTGCAGAATACAGTTCTGCCTATAGTATCACATTTCTACTATACTTAGTGTTAGATTTTTTCTTCCCAAAAAAGTTATTAATATTAACCATTTCATCACTCTTTTATTCATGAGAGTTTGTACGTTCTAAAGAGACACATCTATTTATAGTCAACAAGTGCATAGTTCCTACACTAGTAAAAGATCTACCCTGGTCCCTGGCCACATGGCTCAGTTGGCTAGAACATCATTCTGTACACTAAAAAGTCCAAGTTTGATTGCCTGCTGGGCGCATATAGGAGGCAAACAATCGATGTTTCTCTCTCACATTGATGTTTGTTTGTTCTTCTTTCTTTCTTTCTGTCTATCTATCTATCTATCTATCTATCTATCTATCTATCATCTCCCTCCCACCCTCCCTTCCTCTTTTCTAAAATCAATAAACATATCCTTGGGTGAGGATTAAAAAACAACAACAACAAAAAACAAGCCTGGGATTTCATATCAACTCCACACTCTAGAAGAGATTAAGTTTCAGAGAGTACTCTGATATGCACAGCTGTTTGCTCCATAAACCAAATGGGCATAAGCAGCTTTATATCTTCATTGTGCTTACATTATGCTTGTCCACTAAAATGGAAAGAAGTACAGTTATGCACGGCATAACACATTTCAGTCAACAACAGACCACATTACGTCAGCTACATACCATATAGCCCGGGTGTATACCATCTAGGTTTGTGTAAGTCACACAATGATGAAATCACCTAATGATGTACTAGTCAGAAAGTATCCCCGTTGTTAAGTGGCACACAACTATATAGCAATTACATACATTTAATTAATATAACTGTAAATCTAATCTAAGACTCTGCCAGGTGTAAAGGCTTTGTGAAAGATTTCATTCTGTTTCAGAGAGCTAAAGATGCTAAAACTGGATCTTTAACTGAGTATATCCTCTCTTTTCAGTTAGTACATGGTTTTGATATACTGATATCCTTATTTGCCACCCTAATAATGTGTTTTCCCCCAATAAATCATTTGTTCAACAAGTGAGGCCCCATAAATTTTAAGTCATACACATACACAAAGGCAAGAAAGAAGACTGGTATTAGCTAAAGTATTCATTCATCAAAGACTAGTGAGTATTATGTTCCAGATACTCTGCTAGCTGCTGAAGTTAGAGTTGTTAGCAATGTAATTTCATGTAGTTAAAGTACTTAAAGAACAATGAATGATCTGCTTCATAAAATAATGTAACAGTTTCCACCTATTTTGAATAATGCTTTAAACTAAATGTTAGGTATAAATGACTAAAGGGGAAAAATCAATCTGTAGGCTTGTTCATTTTATCTATTTTATAAGTGATTTTTAAAAACTAGACAGTTTCTGAAATGTGTGGGTAACCAAAAACTGACAAGTATTATAAAAATGTTAAATCAAAAAAATTCCCTAAGATCAGAGAAGAGGTAGAATAAAGAACTAAAATTTCATTCATTTATATATTCGTTTATTCATGTTTTCATCACTGAGTACCTATATGTCCCAGCACTCTCCTAGATACCACCACCTTAAGAGCAGCAGAGTCTCATAAGAAAGATACAAGAAACCAATAATTACAATTTAAATAAAGTTAAATATAAAGTTATTGACTAATATTTTTTAAATGTAGTACAAATATATGATATACAACTTGGCTTAACACCAGCTTGTATACTAAAAAAGCTAAAGGTATTAGCTGACCACCTACAAACCCAAAATGATCCAAAAGAACATAATGGGATGACCAAAGAGGGTTAAGTAATACAATCCCTCTTTGCAACTACAGAAGCATAACATCCAGAACTCTAATAACCCCCCTATACTCCATGTACTGTAAAAAGTGAAATTTCTAATCATAACAGTGTATTTCAAGAATAACTTTTAAGAACTGGTGAACAGAGAGCTTCCGACCAAGATGGAGGCGTAGGTAGACACATTGTGCTTCCTTGTACAACCAAAAGAAGGACAACAACAAATTTAAAAACCAGAACTGCCAGAAAATTGACCTGTATGGAAGTCCAACAACCAAGGAGTTAAAGAAGAAACATTCATCCAGACTGGTAGGAGGGGTGGACACAGGCAGCCAGGTAGAGAGGACACACAACAAGGCGGTACCTGGTAGACAGGGCAGTACCACATTTGTGTGCAGATAAACCAGGAGGAACAACTGGGAGCAAGATAGACCGTGCAACCCAGGGTTCCAGCACAGGGAAAGAATACCCCAGAATCTCTGGCTGTAAAAACCAGTGAGAGTTGAGGAGGCAGCGGGAGAAACTCCCAGCCTCACAGGAGAGTTCATTGGGAGACCCACAGGGTCCTAGAACATACATAAACCCACCCACCCAGGAATCAATACCAGAAGGGCCCAATTTGATTGTGCCCTTCAAAAATATGAAGAGGGGGAAGTAACTGAAAGCTGGTGGAGAGCGTAGACAGCGACATTGTTTTCTTTTGGATTCCTCCCCTACATACAATGCCACAACTCAGTGGCATGGATTGCCCCACCCTGGCAAATACCTAAGGATCCACCCCTTACCACGTAACAGGTGTGGCCAGACAAAATATGGCCCAAATGAAAGAACAGATCAAAGCTCCAAAAATAGAACTAAGTGATGAACAGATAGCCGACCTATCAGATGCACAGTTCAAAGCACTGGTAATCAGGATGCTCACAGAAATGGTTGAGTATGTCACAAAATAGAGGAAGAAGTATCGGCTACGCAAAGTGAAAAAAAGGAAAATGTACAGGGAACCAACAGTAAAGGGAAGGAAACTGTGACTCAAATCAACGATTTGGACCAGAAGGAAGAAACATTCAACCAGAACAGAATGAAGAAACAAGAATTCAAAAAAAGGAGGAGAGCCTTAGGAACATCTGGGATATCTTTAAACATTCCAATATCCAAATCATAGGGGTGCCAGAAGGACAAAAGGAAGAGCAAGAAATTGAAAATTTATTTGAAGAAATAATGAAGGAGTACTTCTCCAGTCTGGCAAAGGAACTAGACTTCCAGGAAGTTCAGGAAGCTCAGACTCCCAAAGAAGCTGGACCCAAGGAGGAACACACCAAGGCACATCATAATTACATTACCCAAGATGAAACAGAAGGAGAGAATCTTAGAAGCAGCAAGAGAAAAGGAGATAGTTACCTACGAAGGAGTTCCCATAAGACTGTCAGCGGATTTCTCAAAAGAAACCTTGCAGGCAAGAAGGGGCTGGCAAGAAGTATTCCAAGTCATGAAAGGCAAGGGCCTACATCCAAGATTACTCTATCCAACAAAGCTATCATTTAGAATGGAAGGGAAGATAAAGTGCTTCTCACATAAGGTCAGGTTAAAGGAGTTCATCATCACCCAGCCCTTATTATATGAAAAGTTAAAGGGACTTATCTAAGAAAAAGATGATCAAAAATATGAACAGTAAATTGATAACAAACTCACAGCTATTAACTAAACCTAAAAACAAAACAAAAAACAAAAACTAAGCAAACAACTAGAACAGGAAGAGAATCACAGAAATGGAGATCACGTGGACGGTTATCAGTGGGGGAGTGGGAGGAGAAGAGAGGGGGAAAAGGTAGAGGGAGTAAGTAGCATAAATGGTAGGTAGAAAATAGACGGGGGGGTTAAGAACAGTATAAGAAATTTGGAAGGCAAAGGACTTATATGTACGACCCATGGACATGAACTATAGGGGGGGAATGTGGGTGGGAGGCGTGTGCAGGGTGGAGGGGAATAAAAGGGGGGGTGGAATGGGACAACTGTAATATTAATCAATAAAATATATTTTTAAAAAAAGAACGAGAAATACATAGTTTGGGAGTCATGTCATAAAGAATTTTTGATGGCAATGGAGATTGTCACCTGGAAAAGAGAACACTACTAGTATCTGAATCACAGGAGCGGGAAATACGGTTGTTAGATTGAAAATTTTTAAAAGATTTTATTTAATTTTAGAGAGAGGGAAAGGGAGAGACATTGACCGGTTGCCTCTCACATGCCCCCAACCAGGGACCTGGCCCGGAACTCAGGCAAGTGCCCTGACCAGTAATCAACCCAGCAACCTTTCAGTTCGCAGGCCAGCACTCAATCCACTGAGCCACAGCATCAGTGTTGGACTGAAATATTTTAAGAGTTACCTCCTCAGGGAGATAAGACTTATTTGTTTAGTTCCAAAGAGCAGAATCAAGACCACTAGTCAGAAGTTAAAGGTAAATTTCTAAACATTCTTTGTTAGAACTGATTTATTTATTTAACAAATACTTAATGAAAAAGGTGAATAAAACCACAGCCTCTAATTCCCCTCCCCCAATTTTATTGATACTTTCATGAATTTACAATTCACTATCACTCCAACACCACAATCAATAATAAAAATAAAATCAACAAAATAAGCAAATAAAAATTACTTAAAGGGCATTAAGTAATTATATTTACTTACTCTCCTGGGCCTCCACAATAGCAGTAACATTGCTGGACGTTGGTTTTATGACCTGCATCCCATTCAAGGTCTGCCACACTATAGGGTAATGTCTGCTTCATGACTTGCAACGCTTTGGCATTTGGTCCTTTCTTAAGCGCACCACCCCTCTATATTAGAGGGAAAAGGTTATTTTAAAGAGTGAAGGATAAAATTTATATACAATTCTGTAACTTCAAAATGCTTCTGACACTTCTAAAGAAATTTCCATTCTAAATTTCTTACCATATCACAAACTGTTTGACTAATAATAATCTTTATCTTTTCTTTCAAATTATTACCCCAATTCCAAGACCACTCTCAGAAAACAACTGCAAGAACAGTTGCAAGTCACTTAAGCATCATTAGTCAAATAATAAGCAGCACCTCTTTCTACCCAGCATTGACTGTTCATTTCATTCAAATAAACTTTCAACGTACACAATCATTACGTTGATAGTGCCGTACAAATTCCATTTAGGGCTTTAGCCCAAAACACTTAAAAGATACCTTTGTTGTTGTTGCAAAAACACATTGTCGACACAGCCATTTTTCATCTGAATCAATCACACTGGAATCAATATGAGGTGTGTGACACAACTGATGATATCCTTAATATCAAAAAAAGCATAAAGCAAATTCTATTTTATTAATAAATACTGCAACACAATTTCAAGAAGGCATTTTAGTATTCTCTTTTCCTACATTAATATAATTACAACTGATGAGTAAATTTATCGAAACAGCTTCAAATTACCAATGTAAAGTATTTTTAATCATTAATCTTCAACAGGGGCATTACATATGTAACAAAACTTTTCCACAAGATTAAAAGAAATCAATGTTTACCTTGACCACACTTATCACATATAACCATTTCATTGGGAGCCTCTGAATACTCTTCCTGACATATTGTACAGACCATTTCCCCACTTCCAGTGGCTCCTGAAATATTTAAAATGATATTATTTATTTAAAATAATAAAGAAGTATTCCATATAACAAAACTACTTTTTGACTCAGTGAGTAGCCTTTATTGGTGATGTTTGTTCACTAGAAAGTAATTTATTTGCAAGGCAAAATACTACATATTAAATGCTATCTCTCTGCTCCCTGTGTTCTTCCCACCTTTAATTTAAGAAGCCTAACTGTCTACATTCATAATTTAACCTGATTTTTGGCACAGGGCATAATTTAACCTGCTCTCAGGCAGAATACCTTATCATTTATTTCTAATATTCCCATTCTCCAGGGGGAAGGGAAGAGGATGTTTTGTCAACACAAGAACTATTCTCCAAAACACACATCTGTATCTACTGCATGTATGGTGTGTTCACTCACTGTACACTGCCTCAGGACTAACACAAAAGGGCAAAGAAGATCTATCAATATCTCCTTTTCTTTGGATTTGGAACATTTCTTTTTATTTACTAATTTACAAAAGAGATTGAACATCAATTATTTAATCTCTAGCTTCTGAAATCTGGGAATATGGTACCCAAAATTATACCCCAACAAAATCCCACTGCAACAAAATTTGGGGGTTCTAGTTAATTATACTTTTTACCTGCATAGGTAAATTATTTCTTTCTTAAACATTTTTCTGCTAAAAACAATTACATTCTATAAAATTTAGAATATGATTTTGATCCTCTAACAATTATTTCCAATATTCTCTTCTCATCAATTTCAATATACATAGTCAAAATATTAACATGTATGTTTTATTCACATAGCAACAATAAAAAATTTCAGTTCTGTGCTATGAGCCAAGCATTGTTAGGTTTTTGACATATACTATTTTGTTTAATTTTGCAACGTATTAGATAAGTATTCTATTTAAAGAGAAGTAACTGAAGCTCAGAAAAATAAAGTAACTAAACCAAGGAGTCATAAAGTATCAAGGCTAGGATTCAAACCCTATGCCAGATATGCCAGAGCCAATACTCTATCCACTGTGAGATACTTCCTTTCATTAATACTATATAATATTTCTTCTATCAAAAGCATTTTTCACTCCACAGTTTTCAAAATTGTAACTTTAAATACCTACATATTATTCCATCCGGTAGAAAGAACCAAATTTACTTTATTATGTTTCTATTCTTACTCATACAAGTTAAACCAAATTTCTTGTTCAATTTTTGCAGTTTTTCTTGTTTGTTTTGGTTTCTTGTCCTCTCTAGCCTCCTGCTTTCCCAAGGTTTGTGTACTTCCTTGCACGGTTGTTGGCTAAACATGTCCTCCCAGTTTCTGAGTTTATGGTTACCATCAGGACGGCAACCAGACTGATCCTAGGACCTCTCTGTCCAAGTCTGCAATTCCCTGGGAAAGAACCGATAGTCCCAGATTGGGATAGGTGCCTGATCTGACTTCTTCTGCAAGGATGTGGACTGCTGTGGGAGAAGGTAGCTCCTCAGAAAAGCAGGTGCTGATTCAATAAACAATATGTGTTCACCTCAGGAAATAATCATGAGAAAGTAGGGAATTGTCTTTACTTGTGAAATCTAAGTACACCTTTTTTACCATCAAGTTGACAAGAACTTTCTGTGTAGTTTACTAGCCTTCTATAGGCTCCCTCATTCTAAATCCAACTCACGATAAAGTTCAAACCATTTCATCTTCAATATACCAACTTTCTTGTTGTTGCTCAAATAAGACTTCAGTAAATATTTTTCATCTAGTTATTTTTACTTTTAAATTCATTTTGAATAAACTGCTATATAAACTGAAAGAGTATAAAACATTTTTATGCATTTAATGCAACTGTTGAAAGGAATACCCAAAATAGAAATTTACACTGTCAACAGCAGTGTATCATTTTCATAAAAACCATAACAGCATTAGGTGTTAAAATAAAAAATCCCTTTAAATTCATTTAATGATTTTAACATGTTATCTCCCTTTTGTAATGCACATTTCTCTGACTACTAACATGACTATATATTTTTCCTTATTTATGTAAACTTTTCAAAGGAATCTTATTAGATGAGTGAAATTCCTCTAATTTATTAAGTTATTTTGATATTATCTATTATTAGCAGGTTTCTTACAGGAAAACCACTAAAACTTCTCTCCACACTGAAATCTGTCATAATGCAGTTTTCAGGTTCACTTGCTCGTTCTATAGCAACTCCAAGTTACATGTGTGCTACTTTGTGGGTGTTACAAAGAGTTAATGGCCAAGGGTCAATCCTTGGTAATTCTAAGGAGAGTAAAAGCAGCCAGGGAGGAAAGAACCACCAGACTACTAAACTGATATACTGGGTGGGGTACATGTTGGACAGGACCCTCATTTCCATGACAACTTTCTATCCCTATGTACCACTGATCTTCGGAAGGAAGGAAGGAAGGAAGGAAGGAAAAAAGGGAGGAAGGGAGGAAAACGAGGAGATAAAAGCCAGAGAAACCTGTATTTAACTCACAGGAACCTTGAAAAGGTAGAAGAGTTGAAAGAGTCATAGCTAATAGAGGAGGAACAGAAGCAGTTTAATTGTTTCACCATAGACAGACTCGGGTTTACAAACTGAAAAAGGGGAATTCTGTATGTGGGGTAGTAACATCTGCCCAATACCACTACTGTTTAAGACATCCTATCCTCCTACTGCTTTTCTCACTGACCCATCAATTGCAGCAGATTCAAAAATATAATACAACATGCAGTAACCTATCATAAAGTTGCACTTGGGATTCTAATACATAGCCCAATAGCTAAATACTAGTACCCAACCTTTAGGGAAAGAGAATTTACATCTCCTTTCTACAACAGGATATACAAAACACAGGTCTTAGTGTAGGCCTATTAACTTGGTAAAAGGAAAACCAAAACCGCTGCTTTAGTGTGCAGCTAAAATACTCAAGATTTTTAGTATTCATACTTTTTAAAAATAAAGCACTTTCGATGAAAGAGATTCCTAGAAAAACACCTTTATTTACCAGATTCAAAGGGCAGACAGCAATTACAGTTTGTAAAAATAGAAAGCATTGTAAGAAACATACCTATAACAAGCCAAGGCATACCTGTATTCATTTTTACTTGTATCCAATATAGCCTCATTTTCCCATATAAACATTTAAAAATAGTGATTTTTAAACCATTCTTATAAATGAATACTTCTAGTACTCTAAGCCTGTTTAATATATCCTGATTCCCCCATACGTCTGATAAATACTACGTTCTCAGTATCAGTTCTCTACATTGTATTAATATAAACAAGTAATGGTTAAGATGAAGCCCAAAGTGTTTCTTAAGTTCTTAGAAGGGTCCTAAAAAGTTTATAGGTGTGCATCAGTGACACATCGGTCTTCTAGTCTACCTCTACACCACAGGAGTGAATTTTTTCTTCTGTGCTCTTTAATATAGATCAGCGATTTTCAGTCAGTGTGATACAAGAATTTTTAAAATATGCAATACCTGACTATATTTAGTCAGGGACATTGACCTCTTTTCCCCTAGATTGTCAAATAAAAAAATGACAACAGCCAACACAATAGTCATCTGTTGCGAATGAATCAATGAATCAAAGTTATACTTTTTTGGGGGGTCATGTCAGCAAAATATATTATTTTGTGGTGTGCCACAAAATTTTAGTAATTAGTTTCTGTGTACCATGAGATGAAAAGGTTGATAATCATTGATATAGATTATGACTCCCTGAAGACTATGAAGGCAATATTGATTTTTTTACTCTCCCCAAGTGATTCTGAGATATCTTAATATACTGCTGAACAAATAATAATCAAAAAGGACAAGTGAAAAAGTTATCAAATTTTAGTATAAATCATGTTCAAGAGAAACTATAGCACCTACCTGTTTGAATGTCCTTCCAGAGAACCCAGGATTTAGAACTGTCTTCAAATATGATGAAGCAGCTCTGTTTCAATATGTTTATCTGAAATACAGAGAAATACTTGTGATTTCTCTTAAAATTAAAAACATGAAGTTAAATTTAAATGCAAAATTATTAAAAGTTTATTATAAAACTGTAAAAAATATTTTATATTACGGTAACTTGCCTTTTTGATAGTTCCAAGATAAAACAAGCCATCTGACCATCTAGCTAGGACATCCTGACCCTCTTCAAATTTACATGCTGGCTTTTTGATTTTATGTCCATCCTGTAAAGACAGCTTGGTCAAGGATGTTGGGGTCTTTTGGTTTCGGCGTAAAGGAGACCGCTTGTGGACCAGTGAATTACCTGCCCCTGTAGAGTCTCTGGTTAGAAAATAAAAGACAAGCATATGTAAGATTAATTTACTTGTAGAGCTTATTTTATACCAATGATATCATATATTAAAATGTTTGATTTATAAAAAACCTTAAATTGAGGGGAAAACATAACCAATACCTCAAATCACAAACACTTTCCAGAAACAAGTAAGTTTAAAACAAAATGACAGTTCTCAATATTCATTCAGAGCCTATCTGAGTTGAGGCCAGGATTCAACAACCACTCCAAGATAATAATGGCAGCTAACAACAAAACAACAGCTCTAAGTTCAAGTGGACAGGCCATGGTCGTCAGCAAAGAATGTTTTGAATCTCAAAACTGGGTTTAGACAAACTAAAAAGAGTTACCTGATACAATTTCATAAGCACTTGATAAAGATCAAAAATGATTATGCCACATGTAGTTAAACACACTAACCAGTGATTTGGGGGAAGCTGGGTATATTCAACTCATTGAAAAGGTAGTCATGACCTCTCTACAGGAAATCACTACTGAATTGATTCTTTTTTTTTTTTTTTTTTGGCAGTTTCAGTGAACATTATTGTAATAACTGAAAAGAGCACACAGATGAGTAAATGACACCTCCCCTGGCTAAGCTCATGGTAGTTTGTGGAAGACTGACACTTAATCAATAATTACAATATGATGAGAAGAACACAGCAATAGGTTTGAGAGCAGTTCTATGAGATCACATTAAAAAAAAAAAACTCTGTGTAGGAAAATGACATGTTGACGATGATGAAGCCTTGACCAAGTTGGAATATGTGAACTTGACCTTCAAAAAGTAGAGACTGAGGGTTATTTTTCTCTCACTACAGAAGCAGCACATTGTAGAAAATGTATAAAATAAAGATATGCCAAAAGAACAAACCAAAAGCTAGTTACTGCCATTTTGCATAATATAGAGAAAAGTACTGTTAATACTATAAAAGGTATTTCTTTTGCCCTTTTTTGTGTATAGGAATATACACAAATTATACAAATTATATATGCATATATTTTTACCCAATTCAAGGACTAAACAGTTTGTTATACAGTCACATCTTTTTTTGCACATCTAAGACTATTTCCACACTATCAAATCCTAGAAGAATTTACTACAGATTGAAAACAGTCTTTTTTTTTTTTACATTGTATTGTTGTTCAAGTATAATTTTCTGCCTCCCCCCCCCCAGCCATCCCCACCTCCCTCCCCTGATTCCAACCCCCTTGGTTTTGTCCATGTGTCCTTTCCTGCAAACCCTTCACCCTTCTCCCCCTTCATTACCTCCTCCCATCTCCCCTCTGGTTACTCTCCGTTTGTTCTTAATTTCAATGTCTCTGGTTATATTTTGTTTGTTTGTTTTGTTGATTAGGTCCCACTTAAAGGTGAGATCACATGGTATTTGTTTTTCACCACCTGGCTTATTTCACTTAGCATAATGTTTTCCAGTTCCATCCATGCTGTTGCAAAGGGTAGGAGCTCCTTTCTTTCAGCTGCATAATATTCCATTTACATAGTAAATGTACCATAGTTTTTTGATCCATTCATTTACTGATGGGTATTCAGGTTGCTTCCAGCACTTGGCTATTGTAAATTGTGTTGCTATGAACGTTGGGGTGATTCTGAATTGATTCTTATATATCAACAGTAATATATCACAGTCTCTCAAATAGGCACACAGGGAGTTTAAAGTAAAAATCAGGAACCATCAGTTTCATAAAATCACAATCAGATGAGAAAGAGATATATAAAATAATTTTACTTTTGTAAATAAAAGAGCCAAAAGTTACACATTCTAAAATAACATGTATTAGTTATCCCATAAACAACACAACATACCACCATCAATTTTTGTAATGATAACAAAGCAGAGTTCATTTTGTTTCACTTTCCCAGTTTAGATTGTTTTTTACTGATTAAACATAAACAATATGTAAAACTAGATAGGTAATAATTCAAAAATAGCGTAACAGGTAAGTAAAAATAAAATTAAATGTAGAAGAAAAAAATGTTTTCATACTTAGGAATTGGGAATACCTCATTTCAATTCTTAAGAATATACAAATTCTGGGAAATTCTATCATAAGGTAAACAACATGGTTAAACCTTGAGAACATTATGCAAAGCAAAATAAACCATACAAAAAGGGCAAATATTCCACTTATAGGATGTAATGAGTAGTAAAATTCATACAGAGAGTATAATGGTAGTTTAAAGGGTATAGAGTTTCAGTTTGAAATATATACATTTTAAAGGTACCTGTTTTCTCCCCAAATCTCCCAAATGTATTGAAAAACACTAATCTACACATCCAAGAAGTTCGACAAACTCCAAGTAGCATAAATGCAAAGATCTCTATACCCAGGCATATAATAGTAAAAATGCTGAAAGACAAAGAGAAAATCTTGAAAGCAGTGAGAAAATTACTCATCCCCTACATGGAAACCCAGTAAAATAACTTCTCATCAGAAACAATAAAGGCGAGGAGGCAGTGAGATAACATACTCAAAGTGCTGAAAGGAAAAATCCTGTCAATCAAAAATCTTATACCCAGCAAAACTGTGTTTCAAAAATGAAGGTTAATAAAAGATACTCCCAGATAAACAAACACAGAGAATCTGATACTAGCACAGCACCTTACAAGAAATGCTAAAGAAAATTCTTAGGGCTGAAAACAAGTAAACCAAGATGAAAATTCAAAAAACACACACATACAAGAAAACAAAGAACACTGGTAAAAGTAGTTACAGAATACACTATAAGTATGCATTTTTCCTCTAATATAAGCATATGAAACAATACATATATAATTTTATTGGTAGGCCTATAACATATAGAAATGTAACATATTTGACACAAAGAAGGTGATAGAAACTAAATTGTACTAAAAGAATAACACCAACCCTGACCAGTGTGGCTCAGTTAGTCGAGCATCTTCCGGTAAAGCAAAATGGCCCCCAGTTCAATTCCTAGTCAGGGCACATGCCTGGATTGTGAGTTTGGTCCCTGGTCAGGGTGCATATGAAAGGCAACTGATTGATGTTTCTCTCCTTCTTTTTCTCTCTCCTTTCCACATTCTTATAATGGTAAATAAAAGAGTAAATACAAATGAAGTATGTCATTTCAAGGAAATATCGGCCATATACCCAAGTTACTCATTAATGCAAGTAAAAATGATGTTCCTTGAAAACCTGCTAGTTAAACTGGCAACTTAAACCACGGCCTAAATACCTTACGTATACTTTTTAATTTATCGCACATACTAAAAACCTAAACTCTATGTTAGGAGTTAGTGAAAGTAACTTACTGTTTCATCAAGAATGTCCTTAAATGAAACAGGATTTTTGGTGTGCATGTGTGTGTGCATGTGTGTGTTTTCTGGGAGTGCTCAACAATGAAGAGTACTAGTTACAGTTTGATGCCACTGACTCGTTTCATGCTAAGGCACACAGGAGTTTGACAACACATTGTTTTTACACCATCTGTACAAATGCCAAAACACTGGTAGAAGCAAGTAACATCTTAGCACTATCATGAAAATAGTTTTGACCTTGTAGATCCCCTGAAAGACTCTGAGAACCAATGCTGTAAATAAAAAATATATATATATTGCCATATATTATTGACATAGTTGTGAGGAAAAGGCACTTTAGTACTATGATTAGAGGGGTTAAAAGATTTAAAAGTCTAACAAGGTAAGTGCTAGAGATAAGTAAAAATGTCTGATGAGTCACTACAATGAATTTTATCACCGGGAATGCTCAACGCCAGGCTGAGAACCTTCTTTCTCCAGATACTGAAAACAACTTAATGCCTTCAAATCATCATATTAAAATTACAACTTTCTAAAAAGCTCTGAATCCAGTGGTTGAGGGATTTTTGCTTCAAGTTAAAGAATTGAACCAAAACCTGAGCAACATAATTACGGATGAGAAATGACCTCAACAGAATGTTGGGGTAACTACTAAGACCCAGAGTCTACCTATTCTAGAGTGGAAGATGTGCAAAAATTAAAATGCAAACATTCCCAGTTAGTTCCATATGCTCTGCTACTGCTTCAACAAATTCTCTCCCTTTTTCATGATGGCAGGTCTGTCTCCACTTTACTTCCCACTGTATTACTCTCATTGCAAAGTAAATCCTTAGACAAACATTTCCTTACTTTTTCATCTCCTAGTGTTTTTGCCCTGTTATCTCCTAATATGTCAGTGATATCCAATCTTATAGTTACTCTTGATTCCGCATACCCCTTCCATTACCACCTTCTTATTTTTCCCCTCCGTACACAGCCGAACCTCTGGAGAAAAGTTACTAAATTCCTACTATGTGCTCAACTATACATTAAGCATTATGCATATTTATTTATTCACAAGTCACTTTGAGTCCCTATTATAAGTCATTTACTATGGCAGGGGAACAAAGATAACTTAATACTCAAAACACTATGGAGACATTATTACAAATGATGACTTCACAGATCCCTTTTTACATATAAAGAAATTGACAGTAACTACAGAGGAAGGGGGAGAGTTAATGGGATAATAGGGGAAGGGCCATCAAGGAACATGTATAAAGGACACATGGACAAAGCCAAAGGGTGTAGGTTTGAGGGTGGGAATTGGGGATGAGGAGGGCAGGGGGGCTTGGTGGGGAGTGTGAAAATGGAGACAACTGTACTTGAAAAACAACAATAAAAAAAGAAACTGTAACTGTAAGAAGGCAGATTAAAGACATTGACCGAGGTTATACAATTACAAGCCAGGGCCAGCCTTCAATAAATCTTTCCACTGGCGTCTTTCCATTGACATTCCACTATGCTCAAGTATTTTCAAGAATTTATAGGGAAAAGAGAACTAAAATTCTCTTGATTCCTTGTGTTCCTATTTCTTTCCTCCCATGCACAAACTTCTGCAGCCCAGTTACACATACTTAACTGTTTCTACTCCTACAGTGTTCCCCATTTAGTCTTCAGCAGACTACAACACATACTACCATTCCCAAAGCAAACAACATATCGAAAACAGTGCATGTGTTTATTTACTCTTATTACAGATGTGTCTCAATGTTCTACATAGGGCACACTACATAAAAAGCAGAAAGGTTATATGGAATTTATAAAGCTCAGGTTTAATTCAAGAAAAATTTGTATTCAAAGAGTTAAATTTCTTCTAAAAATACCTGTATGCACAAATAATCTGTTTTGTTTTGAGTAAATAACAGATTCTAATTCCCATTCTAAGGCAAATATACACCAATTCTTTATCCATATAAACATGAAGAACAAAAATCAAATATAAAACTGCATTAACAAAGATACATGTGAAAATGTTATTCTCTGCCTGAAGAAATTTTACAGAAAAGAAAGAAAGAAAAGGGTAAATAAATGATACATATAACACAACTAGGATAAATAATGTGCACATCTCCCTAAGGTTCCCCCCCGCATTAATGTCACTGATAACTTCCCTCCTCTCTAGAATGTGACCTTTATTAGAAGTCAGTTAATTTTTCTAATGTTCAAATTTATTCTTTGCTTTCTGATTGCAAAGGTAAACATGCAAAGAGATGGTAAAATAAATAATACAGAAACACATAGTCAAAGTGAGTATTCCCTATTCTACCTCCTCCCACAAATTAAACTGTTAAACTTCTGATTTTTCTTATGTACATACTACATATATAAATGTAATTCACATATACATTTTAACAAAAAGTAGATTATATACTGTTCTGTAACTTTTCTCACAAAACAAATTATCTTTGACAATGTAATATCCGTCTGTATAAATATAAAAGTATATAAGATAATCTTATCATCAACTGCTAAGCTACTTTCAAACTATTACCTAAATAAAGAACATTTAGGATATTCCCAATGTTTCACTATTACAAGCAATAATAAAAAGTTCATTCTTTTACATCCTATTTTAAGTGTTCCAAATACTATATAAATTCATAAAGAATAATTGGTGAATCAAAGAATATGTACTTTTTACTGAAAAAATTACAAATATACACAAAAGCAACAAAACAAGTATAACAAGTATAATGAAGCATCAGGTTTTCACCATCCAGTTTCAACTATCATCTCATGGCCACTATTATTTCATTAAAGACTCCACTTCTTCTTAACCCATATTATATATGTATTTTAATGTGGTATTGTCAAATGAATCTCCAAAAAAAGTACCAATTAACACGCCCATTCACACTATGAGAGTAAACGTGATGGCCCACACATTCACCGACAATGAGTTATTACCCTTTTGTTACTTCACACACACACACACACACACACACACACACACACACACACACACACACACACAGAGTTTCTATCTGTATTTCTATTATTGCAGAAGCATTTTTTCCCCATAGATTTGTTAACAATTTGTACATATTCTGGAAACTGCAGTTGATATTCTTGGCCTGTCTTATAAACTAAAATGTTAATCTGTTTTATAATTTTCAAGAGCATTTTATATATTATAAATAATAACACTTTACGATACTTGTTAGAAATATTTTCCCCAGTATATACACTGTAAAATCATCATGACAAATAGACTGATAAGGGAACCAGTATTCTTTTTTTTTAAAGATTTCATTTATTTATTTTTAGAGGGAGGGGAAGGGAAGGAGAAAGAGGGAGAGAAATGTCAATGTGTGGTTGCCTCTCACAAGCCCCCTACTGGGGACCGGGCCACAACCCAAGCATGTGCCCTGACTAAGAATCGAACCAGCGATCCTTTGGTTTGCAGCCCACGCTCAATCCACTGAGCTACACCAGCCAGGTCAGGAATCAGTATTTCTGTGTGCACAGCTGACTCTGGTCAGCAGCTACAAAGCTACTCATATTGCATACAGGCTAGGCTTTCTCTCCTGATTAAGAAGTCAGACCAAAGAAAATTTAAACAGAAAACCAAAACAAACAAAGGAGTAGGCCCACATGCCCTTTCCTTAAGCTCTATACTCCCTACCTCTGCTGTGGGGTTATGTAAGATGTTCCCTCCTTTTCCCAACATCCATTAAACCTCCACTACATACCTTTTCATTTTATAGGATGTTAAAAACATCTAGAATACCCTTGCTTCTCTCAATGGAGTTGATGCAAATTAAATTCTATGTATTTGGCAGATAATTTTAGCAAATAAGTTCAATAAAATTCCAATTAATTCCAGCAAGATTTTTTGAGGCCAAACATTTTATAAAATTCAATGAACTAAAAGTCCATGGAATACCTAAGTCAACTTTTAAAAGAAACAACAAAGAAAAAACTTGCCCTATCAGACACTGTGACATACTCCAGAGAAAAACTGTTCCAGAAAAAAGGAAACAGACAATAAAAGCAATGCAATAGCCCTGGCTGGTGTGGCTCAGTGGATTGAGAATTGGACTACGAAGCAAAGGGCTGCCAGTTCGATTCCCAGTCAGGGCACATGCCTGGGTTGCGGGCCAGGTCCCCAGTCGGGAGCTCCTGACAGGCAACCACACATGGATGTTTCCCTCTTTCTCTTTCTCTCTCCCTTCCCCTCTCTCTAAAAATAAATAAATAAATAAAGTCTTTAAAAAAATGGACAGGAAATTGGCAAAAGTGAAATAGAAATTTTTTAAAAAGCAATGCAAAACAGATTCATTTATGGGATGTTGATCATGATGAAAGTAATAACACAGATCAGTACAGAAAGGATGCATTATTTAGTAAATTGTTTTTGGGCAACTGGCCAACTTAAAGAAATTGTATCACTAACTTACAGTATACACACACACACACACACACACACACACACACAAATGAACTCCAGATGGATTAATGACATAAAAGTAAATTTTAAAACCTGAAATCTAATTTGAAAATGTAGAATACTGTTGTGATCTTCAAAGTGGAGTATACATTCTGCAACAAAAAAAGCTTGCAAATGTGTTGATGAAAACAGAAGCGGAACAAAATTTAGAGCACAATTACCATCCATGCAAACCGAAAACATGCATATGCAGGATGTATATTAAATATATTCAGTGGGTAAGTTAAGATGATTAGTAGGTTAAAGTGGGAACTCGAAAACTGGGGAATCTGAACATATCCTATCATAGACTTGGAATGATGTATACTTTTTCCAATGTTTCTAAGATCTGATTCAACACATCCATTCCTCATAGTACACAATACAGAACTAGCAGAATAATAAGTCATTATGTCAAGAATAGTCACTACTATCATCACTACTTGCTATCTGCTTTTCCTATTTGACAACACACAGAGACAGATCATTTCTATCTATAATGCCATCATTATTATTGAAGTATTTTCTTCTTTACTGCTACTGATATCCATTTTGAAAGACAATGCCTGGACAAAGAAGCTCTCCCTTCTTGGTTGACTACTTCCACAATAAATATGAACCTGATTCAACAACTTGGGAATTGGATATATAATTCAAATAATGTGGCTCTTTTCCCCTTCCATACCCAATCCCCACTTTATTCCCCCAACTAACAAGGAAACTACCTGAATATTACATGTGAGACCATGGATAGTTTATTTCATCTGTCTTAGATAATCTCTGAGGACTACTATCAGGCTAATACTTAAAAACATGAGTTAAGGATTTGACATAGGGTATAATTTCTCAGTAAGTACTGGAAGAAATTTCAAGAAATTCAACTCACTTTCAGGTTAACTGTTCTTCCTTTAACACAGTCAAAGTCCCTACCTTTGAAACCCAAGATTTTGGTAGGTAAAGACTCAGCTAGACCTTCTTCTTAAGGTTCCTTTCTTGATTCAGGTACACCCACCAAGTTCAGGTTAGATGTTCTCTTGGTTTGCTATAGTTCTCCCATCATTATATCTCTCACAATTTGCCTACTTACTTGTCTTTACTACCCATCTCCTAATAATTTGTATTCAGAGAGGGGAAACGACTGTCCCATTTTGTTTCTCATTACTTTCCCTGTACCTAACACAGAGCCCAGAATGTTAGGAACACAACAATCAATGACTTACCAGCAAAAGCTAAATGGCATAACCTTATCAAACATCTTTTCTTATTCCCTTTTTATTTTTCCCAGAGCTGTTTATAAATGTGTCCCTTTATTGCTTCCTTGTTTCAAATTGTCAAGGATCATTTCAAACCTTTCTTTTTTCCACAAGTAACTCTTGCTTCCAGAGCTCTCCATGTTCCTGTACCAAATTTGGATTATTGCCCTGTAGTCTAGCCCTTGTCACCTTCAAAGTTCTCCTTATTACTCTGTATTCTGCATCACATACTATTTTGCTGAAGTAATGGCTTGCTAATAAAAGGAAGTGTGTATGTGAATATTCTGAGAATTTACGTATCCAAAATTATCTCAGTCCTTCCCTAGCAAATGACAGATACTTTTCTGTATGTGGTATTGTATGTTGAAAATAACTTTCCCATGCAAGTTCCTTGATATTCCTATACTATTACAGTCAGCAGTTGGCACTGATGATGAAAATGAAGATTAAATTATCTATGCTTCATCCCAGGATGTATGTTTCACAAAATATTTATAAAAATTGACTAAATACTGAATCACAAAGCAAGTATCAACAAATTTCAAGGTATAAAATCATACTGCATATGTTCTTAATTGCAATGGTATAAGACTAAAATCAAGAAAAAGATAACTGAAAAGTTTGAAAATCAAGACAGAGTCCTAAATAACCCATGGGCCAAAGAAATCATAATGGAAATTAGCAAGTACGCTGAAGTGAACAATAACAAATATATCTCATATTAAAACTCATAAAAGCAGCTAAAGCAATACTTAGATAAGTCTAACAGTAGTTATTAGAAAAGAAAAAATTAAGACTTGTTTTGAAATCTAAAATATGATTTATCCTTGTGTATTTTGTTGCTTCTGGATGGAATGTTCTGTATATATCTATTAAGTCCATCTGTTCTAACATGTCATTTAAGGCCAATGTTTCCTTATTGATTATACGTCTGGATAACCTATCCACTGATGAAAGTGGGGTATTAAAGTCCCCTAGCATTACTGTAATTTCTACCTATTTTCCCCTTTAGGTCTGTTAATATTTATATATTTAAGTGCTCCTTTTTGGGTGCATAGATAATTACAAATATTATAGCCTCTTGTTGTACTCATCCCTTTCCATTATGCAACAACCTTCTGTGTCCATTATTACAGTCTTTTCTGACCAAAATGGTATGAAACTAGAAATCAACTACAAGAAGAAAACTGGAAAATTCACAAATACCTGGAGATTAAACATGCTACTGAACAACCGGTAGATAAAACAAGAAATTAAAAAGTATCTTGAGTCAAATTAAAATGGAAATACTACATACCAAAACTATGGGATACAGCAAAACCAGTACTAAGAGGGAAATTCATAGCAATTAATGACTATATCAAGAAACATAAGAAATCTCAAACAATCTAACTTCAAACCTCAAGGAACTAGGAAGAGAAAAACAAACAAAGCCTAAAGTTATTAGAAGGAAAGAAATAAAAAGAAATAAGTGAAAGAGAGACTTAAGAGACAATAGAAAAGATCAAAGAAACTATGTGCTGGTTATTTGAAAAAAGAATACAAAAATAGACAAACCTTAGCTAGAGTAAGAAAACAAGGGGGTGCAAATAAATAAAATCAGAAATAAAAGAGAGGTTACAACTAATATTACAGAAATACAAAAAGAATCATAAGCGACTATTATGAACAATTACACACCTACCTAGGAAACATAAATTGCCAGAAACATATAACCTACCAAGATTAAATCACAAAGAAACAAAAAATCTGAACAGACATTACCAGTAGGAGATTCAATCTGTAATCAAAAAACTACTAAGGATCAAAAGTCCAGGACAAAACAGTTACACTAGAGAATGCTCCAAAACAGTCAAAGAAGAATACCAATCCTCAAACTCTTCCAGAAAACAGAAGGGGAGAAAAAACCTCCAAACTTATTTCACGACACCAGCATTACTCTGACACCAAAATCAGACAAGGACACCACAAGTAAAGCAAATTAGAAGCAACTACTCCTGATAAACATATATGCAAAAATTCTCAACAAATTATGAGCAAACTATATTCAACAATACATCAAAAGGCTCATACACCATGATCAAGTGGGATTTATTCCAGGGATGCCAGGATGGTTCAACATCCACAAATCAATCAATGTATAATACCACATTAAGAAAATGAAGGAGAAAAATAATTGTCTCAGTACATGCAGAAAAGAAAAAGTGACAAACCTCAATATCCATTTATAATAAAAAACTTTCAATAAAGTGGTATACAGAGGGAAAATATCTCAACATAATAAAGGCTATATATGACAAGCCCACAGCTAACATCATACTCAATGGTAAAAAGCTAAAGGCTTTTTCTCTAAGATCAGAAGCACTACAAGGAAGCCCGCTCTCATCACTTTTACTTAACACAGTATTGAAGTCCTAGTCCAAGCAACTACACAAGAAAAAAGGATCCCAATTTAAAAAGGAAGTAAAACTGTTACTATCTGCACATAACATGGTATTTTATTTATATTTACATATGTATATAAAACCCTAAAGACTCCAAACAAAAAAATTGTTAGAACTAAAAAATATTGCAAGATACAAAATCAATATATAAAAATCTGCCCCGGCTGGTGTGATTCAGTGAGCTGAGTGCCGGCCTGCAAACCGAAGGGTCACCAGTTTGATACCCAGTGAGGGCACATGCCTGGGTTGCAGGCCAGGTCCCCAGTGGAGGGTGCACGAGAGGTAACCACAAATTGATTATTTCCCTCTCTTTCTCCCTCCCTTCCCTTCTCTCTGAAAATAAAGAAAATCTGTAAAAAAAAATCTGTTGTGTTGGTACATACTAGTAACTATCAGAAAGAGACATTAAGTAAACAATCCCATTTACAATTGCATCAATCAATCAATCAATCAATCAATAAATTTAACCAAGGAGGTAAAAGACCTGTCTAGTGAAAACTGTGAAAGATTGATGAAAGAAACTAAAGACACAAACAAAAAGATACCCATATCATGGGCTGAAAAATTAACACTCTTAAAATGTCCATATTACCCAAAGCAATTTACAGATTCAATGTAATTCCTATCAAAATTCCAGGAATATTTTTCACAGAAATAGAACAATTCTAAAATTTGTATGTAACCACAAAAGACTCTGAATAGCCTAAGAAATCTTGGGAAAGAAGAAAAAAGTTGGAGGCATCACATTTCCTGGTTTCAAACTATATTACAAAGCTATAGTAATCAAAACAGTATGGTACCAGCATATAGAGAGACATGGATCAATGGAAAATAAAGCCCAGAAATAAATCCACATATTTATGGTTAATTAATTTATGACAAAGAAGACAAGAATATATAATAGGGCCTCTTCACTAAACAGTGCTGGAAAAAACTGGACAGTCACATGCAAAATAATGAAACTAGATCACTATTTTACATAAAAATCAACTCAAAATGGATTAAAGATTTGAACATAAGACCTGAAATCATAAAACTCCTAGAAGAAAATATAGGCAGTATGCTCTGTGATGATTTTTTGGATTTGACACCAAGCAAAGGCAACAAAAGCAAAAATAAACTAGTGGGACTACATCAAACTAAAAATCTTCTACAGAGGGAAGGAAACCATCCACAAAAAGACAACCTCCTGAATGAGAGAAAATACTGCAAATCACCTATCTAGGGGAAGAAGGGGTTAATATCCAAAATATATATAAAGAACTTTTACAGCTCAACAATGACAAAAAATCCCGAAACAATCCAATTAAGAAATAGAGGACCTGAACAGACATTTTTCTAAAGAAGACTTACGGATGCCCAACAGGTACATGAAAAGGTGCCCAACCTCACTAACTGGGGAAAGGTAAATCAAAACCACAATGAAGTATCACCTCATACCTGTTAGAATGGCTGTCATCACTAAACCAACAAACAACAGCTGGTAAGGATGTAGAGAAAAAGGAACCCTTCTGCACTGTTGGTGGGCATGTAAACTGGTGCAGCCACTATGAAAAACAGTATGGAAGTTCCTCAAAAAAATTAAAAATAGAAGCATAGTCCTGTCTGGACTGGATCAGTTGGTTGGATCATCGTCCCATAGAACGAAAGGCTGTGGGGTTGAATTCCGGTCAGGGCACGTACCCAGGTTGCAGGTTTGATCCCCAGTCAGGGCATGTACAAGAAGGCGAACAATAGATGTTTTCTCTCTGTCTCTTCCTACCCCCACCCTACTGTCTCCCTTCTCTCTAAAAGCAATTAAAAAATGTCCTTGGATGAGGATTAAAAAATAATAATAATAATAATAAATAAATAAAAATAAAAATAAAACTGTATATGGTCCAGCAAATCCAATTCTGGATACTTATCTGAAACAAAAATATTAACTCTGAAAGATATATGCACCTCCACGTTCACCGCATTATTTACAGTGGCCAAGGCATGGAAACAACCTCAGTGTCCATCGATGGATAAAAGGATAAAGAAATTGCAGTGTTTATGAGGTCTGTCTGGAGAAAGTGCAGCCATTGTTAACATAATGAGAATGGTTCGCACAACATCGATGTAAGCTGGCAGCCAAGGAGAGCGGACTGGAATGAGTATGCGTGAACAAGACAACTTCACTGTACCGATCAGTGGTGACAGCAAACACCACTGAGTAAGGATGTGTACTGTGTGGCAGTCGCATTCTAAATGACTGAATGAGTAGAGCAAAGAATCTGCATAAAGAATCAAATTTTGCATAAAGTTTGAATATTCCTCCATGGAACTATTAGGATGATTCAGAAGGCCACAGCTATGGGCAACTGGTGATTCGTACCTTTATCATTGACAACACACCTGCTGTGCATCACATCTTGTGCAGCGTTTTTTGGCGAAACATCAAATCACGCAGTCACTCAGTGCCCCCTGCAACCCAATTTGGTGCCCTGCTACTTCTAGCTTTTCCAAAAACTAAAATCACCTTTGGAAGAGAAGAGATTATAGACAGTCAATGAGACTCAGAAAAATACAACGGGGCAGCTGATGGTGGCTGGGAGAACTGTGTGAGGTCCTGAGGTGCCTACTTTCAAGGGGAGTGAGGTATCATTGTCCTATGTACAATGTTTCTTGCATCTTGTACCTTCTTCAATGTCTCTATTTTTCGCATTACAGGGCTGGATACTTTCTGGACAGGCCTCGTACAATGGGATAGTATTCAGCCATTAAAAAGAATGAAATCTTGCCACTTGCAACAACACTGAATGGACCCTAAGTGAAACAAGTAAAAGACAAATACCATACGATCTCACTAATATGTGAAATCTACAACAACAAAAAAACTGAGCTCATACAGAAAACAGATTTGTGGTTGCCATAGTGATGGGCAAAATGGGTGAAGGGGGTCAAAAAATACAAACTTCAAGTTATAAAATAAATAAGTCATGTGGATATAATGTATGACACGGTGACTACAGTTAATAATGTGGTATTGTATGTATTTGAAAGTTGGTAAAAATATAAATCTTAAAAGTTCTCATCACAAAAAAAGTTGTAACTATATATGGTTACAGTTATTAACTAGACTTACTGTGGTGATCTTTTTGCAATACATACAAATACTGAATCATTATATTACACCTAAAACTAATATAATGTTATATGGCAACTATACCTCAATTAAAAAAAAATACAGTAGTAGATGAGGAGTCACACAGGAATTTAAACGGGGAAACTCTAAGTTTTCATTTTTATTTCATCAGTTCAAATAAGCTTCCAACTAGCAAAAACTAGAGTACAGATGTTAGAAGAGTGAAAAAGAAAAGAGGAAATACTGAAAGTAAACAAATTAAGTATCTATCTCATGTTGAAGAGGGAAATAAAGAAATATAACCCCTCCAAAAATGTAAGAATTAAAAAACAAAACAAAACAGAAATCAATGAAAGAAAAATATGTTTTAGAATCAATGGCATCAAAAATTGGTCCTTTGAAAACACTGATTAAACCTGCAAACATTTAGAGAGAATTAATCAGGAACTCTGAGAAGTGGTTGAAAACATGCACAGCTCAGAAAGGAAAAACAGATTTGTAACTTCTGTAAGTCAGAAAATGTTGATAGTGTTTGAAGACCTCGATAAAAATGAGAACAGAAGTGGGATGAAGAGGATTTTACTGTATCAAGACAGCAGAGTAAAGATTTCTGTGCTCCTTCTCACTGTAAAACAAGGAAAAAAGAAAAAATTAAACCTAAACTATCTTCAATCATTATACAACACATGTAAAACTCCAAACCACAATATATGAAAATGGAAAGCAGACAAAAGAATAATAAACAAGGGTATAAAATAAGGAAGACAATCAAACTTCCCAACAGAATAAACTATTAGAAGTAAATTCATCTGTCCCACAGAACCACAAGAGAGGTCAGGTGGGGCAAAGAATAGAGTGATTATGTAGAAATCAGCATAAAAAGACAGCTGGACTGCAAAGTCACATTTCCATCAAAAGATGGAATAAAAGGGGAATAAAACAGGTAAAATGCCTACTGAAAATAGAGTTGTCCTGAATATATTTATAAAAACACTAACCACTAACCTTTAAATATATTCAAGACAGTAAATGAAAAAGAAATGAATTTTCAAAACCATCATTTTGCATTACCTAATGAATAAATGGATCTATGCATTGAGCATCAGTAGCTCCTAACAGCACGAGAAACAGCCAGACATTAAATACTTCTTGACAGAACACACCACACCTATGAAATCCTGCAAAAAACAAAACAAAACCCTGAACCTGATAAGCCTGTACATCTAGCCACCAATTTCTAGAAATGCAGGAAAATAATGTTAAACTGCACAATGAAGATATAATCAGCAAAACCTAGGCTGAGAAATCTACAAGTCAAATGCCCTGGTTTCTTCCTCTTACATAAACTGCACACATGGAGAAAAAAATGCAAGATGCAAGCTGGAACCTGTAACCAAAAAAAGACTTAGAACTCATATTTAGAAACTGGCAAAATTAAACTATAATCTTTAAGATGTACAGTTGTATAATAAAATTATAAAGAAAAAAAACGCCCTGACTGGTGCAGTTCAGTTGTTTGGGCAACATCCCACAAAGCGAAAGGTTGCCAGCTTGATGCCTGGTTAGGGAATGTGCGAGAGGTAACTGATCGATGTTTCTCTCCTTTCTCCCTCCCTCTCTCTCAATTTAAACGAATAAAATCTCTAAAAAGGACAGTAATCACCATAAAAGTCAGGCTAGCTATCTTTCGGGAAACAGGTTAAAATTTGGGCTTCTGGGTTGGCTGGCAATGTTCTATTTCTTGACCCTGGGTTGGTTACAAAGGCTTACCTTATAATAATTTATTAACCTATACATTTATTTTATGCAGCCTGTATCAGTGCTTTATCTTATCTTTAGAAAGGTTTTCTTCAAAAACTATAATATCCTCAGAAATCTGAGAAAATATTGCATCCATTAAGATAATATACAAAAGAGAAGAGTAAGTGCCAAGAAATGATAGCCAAAATAAAAAAATTTCAATAGAACATAAATTGAAGATAAATAAAAAATAGAGAAAACCAGGAGCTCAATCTAAGAAATCTAACATGTGACTAGTAAAAGTATGTGTAATGAACACTAAACAGGGGCAAGACAGAGAGGAAGTTATCAAAGGAAAAGTTAGAGGGGAAATTATCAAAGAAGAAAACTTTCCAGAACTTTAGAGCAGGAGTTGCCAGATTGAAACAACCAAGTGTCCAGCAAAATGAATGAAAAAGTTCTCTGCCAAGGAAATTAGGATGAAGCTACTAAGGTTAGGAAGAAAGAAAAAGTCAATTCAAAGGACTGAGAATAGTAAAGAAATTATTACAGGGAAACCAGAAGTTAGAAGACAGGAACTATTCATTCAAAATTCTAAGTGAAAGAGAAGATGAGTGAAAATCAACTCTAAAACCAATGAAATTATCAATCAATACTAAGGGTGAAGTAAGTACATTTTCAGGCATATAAAGTCTATAAAGATTTCTTTCCTTGAGCAGGAGAGATTTCTTTCCTATAAACCATGCTTTCCTTAGGCCTGATAGGACATACCAAAAAACAAAAAAGGCAGACATGAGAGGAAAAGGAGTCAACACAACAGGAAAACAAAGGAAACTGTGAAGGCAATCACCACGAAAACATCTGTGCAGGAAGTCTAGTGAGCAACAAGTTCAGATTAGAGGACTCCAGAAGAGCTCCAGGTAGCATCTCTTAAAAAAAAAAAAAAAAAGTCCCGCCCTGGCTGGTGTAGCTCAGTGGATTGAGCATGGGCTGTGAACCAAAGGGTCACTGGTTCTATTCCTAGTCAGGGCACATGCCTGGGTTGTGGGCCAGGTCCCTAGTAGAAGGCGCACGAGAGGCAACCACACATTGATGTTTCTCTCCCTCTCTTTCTCCTTCCCTTCCCCCCTCTCTAAAAATAAATAAATAAAATCTTAAAAAAAAAAAGTCCATCTAACTAATAAATCACATGACAGACTGAAATTATGAAAAAATCAGAGACATTTTACAGAAAAGGGGAAAATATGTGAAGATTTTTTTCTAAGTATATTTTATTGATTATGCTATTACAGTTGTCCCTTTTTTTCTCCCCTTTATTCCCCCCTTTGCCCTACGGCCTCTGCCCACCAGCATTCCCTCCACCTTAGTTCATGTCCATGGGTCCTACCTACAAGTCCTTTGCCTTCTCTATTTCCTATACTATTCTTAACCTCCCTCTATTTTGTACCTACCATTTATGCTTCTTATTCCCTGCACCTATTAGCCTATTCTACCCTCTCCCACTCCCCACTGATAATCCTCCATGTGATCTCCACTTGTGTGATTCTGTTCCTGCTCTAGTTGTTTGCTTAGTTTGTTTTTGTTTGTTTTTTTAGGTTCAGTTGTTCAGAGTTGTGAGTTTGTGGTATTTTTACTGTTCATAGTTGTGATCTTCCTTTTCTTAGATAAGTCCCTTTAACTTTTCATATAATAAGGACTTGATAATGATGAACTCCTCTAACTTGACCTTATCTGAGAAGGAAGCACTTTATCTACCCTTCCATTCTAAATGATAGCTTGGCTGGAGAGAGTAATCTTGGATATAGGTCCTTGCCTTTCATGAATTTGAATACTTCTTTCCAGCCCCTTCTTTCCTGCAAGGTTTCTTTTGAGAAATCAGCACATTGTCTTATGGGAACTCCTTTGTAGGTGCCTGTCTCCTTTTCCCTTGCTGCTTTTAAGAGTCTCTCCTTATCTTTGATCTTGGGTAATGTAATTATGATATGCCTTGGTGTGCGCTTTCTTGGGTCCAACTTCTTTGGGACTCTCTGAGCTTCCTGGACTTCCTGGAAGTCTATTTCCTTTGCCAGATTAGGGAAGTTCTTCATTATTTGTTCAAGTAAGTTTTCAAGTTTTTGCTCTTCCTCTTCTCCTTCTGGTACCCCTATGATTCAGATGTTGGAACGTTTAAAGTTGTCCCGGAGGTTCCTAAGCCTCTCCTCATTTTTTTGAATTCCTGTTTCTTCATTCTCTTCTGGATGAATCTTTACTTCTGAATCCTTCTGGTCCAAATCATTGATTTGAGTCCCAGTTTCCTTCCCATCACTGTTGGTTCTCTGTATATCTTCCTTTATTTTACTTTGCATGGCCTTCACTTTTCCCTCTATTTTGTGACCATACTCAACCATTTCTGTGAGCATCCTGATTACCAGTGCTTTGAACTGTGCATCTGATAGGTTGTCTATCTGTTCATTGCTTAGTTCTATTTTTGGAGTTTTGATTTGTTCTTTCATTTGGTCCATATTTCTTTGTGTTGGCACACCTGTTACACTGTAAGGGGTAGAGCCTTAGTATTCTCCAGGGTGGGGCAACCTATGTTGCTGCTGCATTATGGCAGTATATGTGGGGGAGGGGTCAGAGAGGGAACAATGCCACATGCTCAACTCTCATGCTGCTTTCAGTCACTTCCCCTACTACCCACAAATTGGGCCCTTCTGGTGTTGATTGCCCAGGGTGGGTGGGTCTGAGTATGTTCTAGAACCCTGTGGGTCTCTCCAAGAAAGTCTCCAGTGAGGCTCAAGAGTTTCTCCCACCAACTCAACCCCCAGAGGTTTTTATAGCTAGAGGTTCTGAGGCTTTTATTTCCCTGCACTGGAATCTTGGGTTGGGTGGTCTGTCTCTCTCCCCAGTTGTTCCTCTTGGTTTATCCACATGCAAATAAATGTGGGTCCTCCAGCCACGGCCTTGCTGAGCGTCTTCTCTGCCCTGGCTGCCCATCTCCACCCCTCCTACTGATCTGGATGAATGTTTCTTCTTTAACTCCTTGGTTGTTGGACTTCCATAGAGTTTGATTTTCTGGCAGTTCTGGTTGGTTTTTGCTTTTAGATTCATTGTTGTCCTTTTGGTTGTGTGAGGAGGCAAAGTGTATCTACCTACACCTCCATCTTGTCTGGAAGGTTTTTTTTTTTCAAGATACACAAAGATTTCAATGTTCAAAAAATACTAAACAAATTATATTTTTTAATGAGGCAATTTTTAAGCCCAACTGTGTAAGAAATGTAATACTAAAAATAACAGCTAAAAATATTTAACAAATATTTGACATTGTTCTAAGTACTTTGCATGTATTAAATCATTTAACCCTCAACATTACTTTGCTATATCAATTCCTATGTGGCTCACATGTAAATTTGTATACGATTATATAAAGAAAACAGGGTTCAAAATATTTTATGCAAGCATATTGAAAGAATGGGCTAAGAGGCTATGTGAGAAATTCCTCACCTATCATTATAGGGAAAAAATGTTTAAAATTGGCACATGAAGCTACAGCAATGTTTTATTTAGAAAAAACAAAAAATATAGCTAAGAGTGAAAAGTAGTTGTCCCTAAGAAAAATGGAGGGAACAGTAAGACACTGTATCTTGTTATTTTTTTCTTTTTGGACCTTCAATATTAATTTTTAATTTCAAGTGTATAGCATAGTGGTTAATCAAATACTTTACAAACTGTTCCCCTGGTATTTCCAGTACCCACCTGGCACCATATATAGCTATTATAGTACTACTGACTATATTTCCTATGCTGTATTTTAAATCCCCATTACTATCATTCTCCATCACTTTACCTTCCCCCCCAGTCCTCCAATCCCTCTCTCCTCTGGCAACCATCAGTCTGTTCTCTGTATCTATGAGTCTATTTGTGCTTTCTTCCTTTATAGTGTTCACTAGATTCCACATATAAGTGAGATCACATGGAATTTGTCTTTTTCTGACTGGTTTGTTTCATTTAGCATAATAACGTCCAGGTCCATCCATGTTATTGCAGAAGGTAAAAGGTAAGATTTCCTTCGTTATTTTTTTACAGTCAAGTAGTATTCCATTGTGTTAATGTACCACAGCTTTTTTATCTACTCACCTACTGATGGGCACTTGAGCTGTTTCTAGATCTTGGCTATTGTTCTTAACTCTGTGGCTATGAACATAGTGGTACATATATTCTTTCAAACTGTTATCTCGGGATCCTTAGAATATATACTGAGAAGTAGAATTGCTGGGTTATACAGAAGTTCCATTTTAATTTTTTTCAGAAACCCCCATACTGTCTTCTACAGTGGCTTCACCAATCTACATTCCCACCAACAGTATACCAGGGTTCCCTTAGAAACTGTATCTTTTGGTTAAAAGTTTCTTATGTGGTTTTTTTTTTTCTTTATCCTCACCTGAGGACATGTTCACTGATCTTAGAGAGAGGAAGGGACGGAGAGAAACATCGATTAGTTGCCTCTCCTATGCATCTCAACTGGGGACCAATCCTCAACCCAGGCAAATGCCCTTACAAGGAATCAAACTCTGCAAACTTTCAATTTACAGGATGACGCTCCAACCAACTGAGCCATACCAGCCAGTGCTGGTTAATCGTTTTATAATTTTACAACTACTTCATTTTTGATAAATATTATATATTAACTTTTAAAAGAAAGAAAATGATAAAAGTGAAAGCAAACCATTCATAACATCAACATCCATACCAATGCTTCCCAAAGGGCATCCGCTTGAATAACAGTTCTATAGAATACTAATGCTAGTTGGTATATGTAAACTAGGGGTTTGGGGTAGGAGCAGCATTTCACAGGATTACCTTGGGGTGTGTATTTTTTAATATTTATTTACTTATCTATCTATCTATCTATCTATCTATTTATTTAGAAGAGAAGGGAGGGAGAAAGAGAGGGACAGAAACATCACTCAAGTGCCTCTTTTATACACCATGACCAGGGACAGAACCAAAAAGTCATGTATGTGCTCTGACTGGGAAACCAACTAGCAACCTTTCACTTTTCCAGGAAACACCCAACCAACTGAGCCATTCAAGTCAGGGCTTAACTTGGAGACTTTAATGCAAGGTGGGGCAAACATAGGTTTACAGCTGTGAGCACACAAAATACATGGTTTATTCTTATATTATTAATTACTGTATTATTTTCCATACAAACAACTGTAAACCTACCTTTTGCCCCACCCTGTATGTTAAAACACACTTTATAGTTCTTCCCTAACATTAGACCACAAGAATTACCCATTCCCTCCTCCTGAATCAGCTGGAGAAACTACTGTTTAAGGCAGTGGTTCTCAAACATAATTAAGTCCACAGACCATTACAAACAAATGCAATGACAATGTATAAAGCTTTTGATTAAGTTAAAAATAAGCAACTTAAGAAACCATTCAATATTTTGAGAGCATATGCTTATACTCGTAGAGATAAAATCTCTTCTTTTATAAAAAAATGGTGTTAAATGGCAGTTTTTAATAACTGTCTGACTTTCCAACATAAAAAGATGGCAAACCTATGTCAATATACTACCCTTATCCCACCAAAAAAGTTAATGGTTCCTGAAAGTCAAATCTGAAAGTCTGGGAAATTCTTATTCAAACAATGAGCAAAAGAATCCTCTTAGGAGGTTTCCAGTTAAGATGGTGGCATGAGTAAACTCAGTTCGCGTTCTCACAAAATGACATCAAAATTACAACTAAAATACAGAACAACCATCACTCAGAACCATCAGAAAACAAGTTAAATGGAAGTCAGAAGTCTGACAACTACAGAATTAAAGAAACTACATCCATCTGGACTGGTAGGAGGGCTGGAACAGCACACCAGGCTGGTCCCACATTGATGTGTGGTGGATAAAAATTTGGGAGGGATATCTCGGGAGTGAGGAGTCCCAGTCCCACATCAGGCACCCCATTCCAGGGTTCCAGTGCCAGGAAGGAAAGTCCCCATAACTTCTGGCTGCAAAAACCTATGGGGATTGAGTGGGTAGAAGAAACTTCTGGAGTTCCATGTAGTTCCCTTAAAGAACCCACACACAGACTTATTCAGACACATAACCTCTGAGCTCCAGCACCAGAGTAGCAGCTTCAGAGGCACCAGTGACATACAGCGAGGAAATGAAGAATGTGGCATCCAGGCAGGAGCGGAGATGGGGATGAGCCTTCTGGGCAGAGGCCATTATCCCTGTTTTGAGCACTCCTCCCACAGAGCCACAGAGCCACAGAGCCACAGAACTGTCAGATGGGTGCCAAATCTGAGATTCAATCACCTGGCTAACGCCATCTGCCCGCCCTTGAATTCCCTGGGACTCTTTCCACCCAAATTACCAGCACACCCAAACTGTTAACAGTGACTTCTCCATATGAATGGCTGGTCTTAGCTCATGTTTCACAACTTCCTAAATCCTATCAAACAAGCAACAGGTAGCCTCAGTAAGCCTCCAGCCCCTTCCCCACTCTGTAACCCTTGCTAAGTAGCCCCATGACACATACTAGCAGCAGCCAGCCTAGATTCATAGCTTGGCTTTGTCTTGGAATCCCCAAGCCCAGCACAAGTAGCAGCCAACTCCAACTGCTTTATAGTTCATGCAGAGTGGATGGGGCAGAACACAGGTGGGGGCCGACCTTGGCCTGCACCACCAAGGAAACCCCAGAGCCTATGCACCCAGTAGACAGCTGCAGACCACGTGGGAGCTCCACCACCCTCCCCCTGTACAGCTGATCCTCTACAGAAGGTGGAGGTTAGTGGCCAATAGTCAGAGTCAGTCCTTGGAGCTGACTGGCCTGGAAAAATCCCTCCCACTGACCTGCCAACAGCAACCAAGGCTCAACTAAAAGAGGAGGGTGTACTCAGCCCACACAAAGGGTACACTTGGAGTACCAAGCATGGATGATATGGGAGGCTGTGCACTAGACCCTACAGGACACCTAGACAGGGAGTCCATGCTACCAAGACTGGGAGTCACAGCAGCTCGACCTAATACATAGAAACAAACACAGGGAGGCTGCCAAAACAAGGAGACAAAGAAACATGGCCCAAATGAAAGAAGAGATCAAAACTCCAGAAAAAGAATACAATAGAAATGAGCAATCTATCAGAAGCAGAGTTCAAAACACTGGTTATAAGGATGCCCAAGGAACTTAGTGAGGACCTCAAAAGTATAGAAAAGATCCAGTCAGAAATGAAGGTTACATTAATTGAAATACAGAACATTTGCAGGGAAACAACAGTAGAGTGCATGGAGCTGAGAATCAAATCAATGATTTGGAAGATAAGGAAACAAAACAACCAATCAGAATAAGAAGAAAAAAAGAATTAAAAAAAAAAAAAACCCAACCCCAAACCGAGGACAGTGTAAGCAACCTCCGGGTCAACTTCAAGCAGTGTAACATTTGCATCACAGGGGTGCTAGAAGGAGTAGAGAAACAGCAAGAACTTGGACATCTATTTGAAAAAGTGATAGAAGAAAACTTCCCTAATTCCACGAAGGAAATAGACATGCAAGTCCAGGAAGCACAGAGAGGCCCAAACAAGATGGATGCAAAGAGGCTACTCCAAGACACATCATAATTAAAATGCCAAAGATCAAAGATAAAGAGAGAATCTTAAAAGCAACAAGAGAAAAGCAGTTATTTACCTACAGAGGAGTTCCCCTAAGACTGCCAGCTGATTTCTCAAAAGAAATTTTGTAGGCTAGAAGGAACTGGCCAGAAATATTCAAAGTCTTGAGAAGCAGAGATTACCTACAGCCAAGATTGCTCTACCCAGCAAAGCTATCATTTAGAATTGAAGGGCAATAAAGAGCTTCCCAGACAATAAAAATACTAAAGGAGTTCATCATCACCAAACCATTATTTTATGAGATGTTAGAGGGACTTATTTAAGAAAAAGATCAAAACTAGGAACATTAAGATGTCAATAAATATATATATATATCTATATCTATCAATAATTGAATCTAAAAAACACACTAAGCAAACAAGAACAGAGACAGAATCATGGACACAGAGAGCACTTTCACGGCTGCCATATTGGAGGGGGATGTGGGGGAATGGGTGAAGAGGTGAGGGAATTAAGAAATACAAGTAAGTAGTTAGGGAACAGTCAAGGGGATGTTAAGTACAGTGTAAGAAATAGAGTACCCAAAGAACTTATACACATGACCCATGGACAGGAACAGTGATGGGGGGATTGCCTGAGGTAGTGGGAAGTGCTGGGTGGAAGGGGGCAAAGGGGGAAAAATTGGAACTGTAATAGCATAATCAATAAGTTACAAGATTTTATTTATTTATTTTTAGAGAAAGGGGCGAGAGAAAGAGTGGGAGAGAAACATCAACGTGTGGTTGCTTCCTGCGTGCCCCCTTCTGGGGACCTGGCCTGCAACCCAGGCATGTGCCTTGACTGGGAATCGAATCAGAGACCCTTTGGTTCACAGGCCAGCACTCAATCCACTGAGCCACACCAGCCACGGCAAAATAAATTTTTTTCTTAAAGAATCTTTTTGAGAAAGAAGTCACCACAGAAATAGAAAGACAACCCAGAAATATTATCATGATAATAATAATAAAATAAATAAACAAAAGACAAGAAAAAGCCACAGGACACACAGGATAGCATTTTCACAGATTGGATACATGGTATTGGTGGAGAATCAGCACTCACTGTGTCTCTGGACATCATGACTGGTTCTCAGGTGGGCACTTCCACAAATTACACTACTCAGAGCCCTCTAAAACTCCATTCAGCTGTTTCATTTGGGAACACTGGCGAAGTGCCATTCTCCATAGGGAAATGCTAGAGCCTAAAAATAGACCTCACACAGGTGCAGCTTAATGGATAAATGTAAAATGACATAAACCATATTCTGGTGATGATCTTTGAGGCCTTAAAATTATTCCAGCTTGGAGATCTACTTCTGAATTGTTAGCTATACAAGTCAATAAACTTGTATTTTGCTTAAAAAAAAAAAAGGATAAAATAGTTTATCAGATTACCTAATAGGTTAGGTAAGATGAGTAATAAAAAGTGTTAATTAAATACAGTCCCAAAGTCACCTATTACCACTGGGTTCAAATGTCAGGCCAATGGGGTTTAGCAGTGAAGACTAACAGGCTATGTTTCATTTACACTTTCTACAAGTTTAACTCCTCAAGAAGGATAAAGAAGGTTTTGGAGTGGGAATAACTTGGGCATTGATACAAGCTACTGGTTACAAGAAGTTCTTGAAACTAGAGGAAAATAGCTTAACCATAAATATTCATATTCTAACAAATTTACTTTTACTTTCATACACTGATGATTAATTCTGAATCTTCTGTGTAAAACACATTTAAAGCAGAATCAAACAATTTTCTAGAAACTATGACCTAAATAACCCATCTAAACAAGTGGAATTTGCATTTCAAATTACAATTGAAAGAAAATATTCTGCTCATCACTAGATATCTAAAATTTTTCACAGTGCCTGGCACAAAGCAGGTACTTAATAATTATCTCTTGAATAAAAAATTATAGCCTATACTTACTGATACACATTAGGCAATGAAGCCTCCATTAATCAAATACCACTATCCTATGAATGTACACATTCCAATACACACAGCTCCAAATCTGTTTGTGTATTTAAGTGTAGAATTAAAAGCCAAAAACTCTTCTAAAATTGTACTTCATTTCATCTTTCTTCAAGATTGAAACTAAAGGAAGAACCAAATTTGCCACCATGACCTCAGGTTTAGTCTGAGCCCTCTGGAATTAAAAATAGCTTAGCCACCTAACAGGTCAAGCAATGACAGTGGTGTATACAGTTTCAGTGAGTGTGGCTTTGGCTCTGATCGTGAAATTACAGAAAATATGTTTAAATATCCTAAAATTAAGGATAAAATGTCAGTTTGATAGAACATTTCTGAATGTTTAGGCTTTTGCAACATGTAGACAGTATTTGTGTAATCACTAAAAGATTGTAGAAATCATTAAAAATCCTAACTTTTTAAAAACTGTAAACAAAATTGTTAAATATAACTTATCAAGTATCCAGTCATCTCAACTATGTGTATAAATTAAAAACAATGTCTCCATAACGACATTTTAATACTAGCTAACAATTACTTTGGAGGCCCCTGATGACATATTAGCTGTGAAATGACTAGTTATCTTATACATGCAATAGACAGGTAAATACAGATTTAAAACACTGAAAACCAACAATGCTAATAATATACATAAAAACCATAGTTAACTTCAAGACCGTAACTGGTAAGGTTGATTACAATTTCATAAATGAAATTCACTAACAATTTTCAAGGAAAATTAATTGAATGAAAAGTTCAGATTTTTCATTATTACCCTGGAGAATTTGGCCCTAAGACCACGGAAGAAGAAATCATAGAACTGAGGTATCCTTGCTGCAGTCCATTAACTCTGCCCTAGAGTTAAGAAGTTTCAATTCCTGCAAGAAAATTCTTAACTGACTCATGGGTAGCAGAGCAGACAGATTAAAAGAGCTTGAGCCCTGGCCAGGTGGTTGGAGCATCGTCCAGTACACCAGAAAGGTTATGGGTTTGATCCCAGTCAGGACACTTAGAGGAGGCAATTGATCGATATTTCTCTCTCTCTCTCTTTCCCTTCCCCTGACCTTTTTCTCTCTAAGATCAATAAATGTATCCTTGGGCGAGGATTTAAAAAAAATTAGGGGGCTGAAAAAAACCTTTACTTTACTATATTGTGTTTAACTTTCTCAAGAGCATTCACATTTCATTTTCTCCTAAAAACAATACCGTAAGAGAAAAAGTGGATACTACTATTCCCTTTAACAAATAAAAGATCTATAACTCAGAAGTAAAATCACTTCCTTAAAACTCTAAAGAAAGTCAAGTAATGCTGGATTACAGCTCAAAACTCTCGACTCCTAGTATGGTAAACTCTAGCAGGTCACAATATCTGAGACAAACTAAGTTATTCTAGATATTTGTCATTTTGGATCCGAATCATGTACTGAAGTCACAAAATACAGTGGAAAGGCCAAGAATGTTTTCAGACTTAAGTGGTGAAATCAAGTCATTCATTGTCATTTTTCAAACCACTTGTCCATAGAACATTTAGCCAAGACTTTTATAGGCGTAATTTAAGTCTATTTACAGTGATTAAATGCATTTGACGCTATGAAGTGATGAAATGTGTTTCTAGAGATGGTTCAACCTGATCACTCAGTTTCTTGAGATAGAAATATCTACCTACCCCTGATTTTGACACAATAAAAAACTCAAGGACAACTGTCTCCAGTTTACTTTTTCAAAGCTCTGCATTTAAGAGTCTCATAAAGATTAAAAAATAAAACTTTATAGTTCAAACACCAACAAAACTGGGACATTAAGATACTTATTAGGCTGAAAATGCTACAAGTACCGCATGTTAGTTTTTTCCTCTCTTTGGAGTATTACATCTTTACATCTCAAAATCTAGCCATATAGGCCTCCTTTCAATTCTTCAAAAACAAAGATCTTTCCCACTCGAGACATTCATACATATTGTACCTCCTACCAAAACTGCCCTTCCCACTCCTCCATTCTTTGCACAGCTAATTCTTCTAAGTAATTCTATCAAAGTGGTTGTACCCTAAAATATTCTCTATAAGAGAAGTCTTGTTCTTTATTATAGCCTATAATTATGTTCTTTTTATACCAATTCTTTCTTTGGCAATTGTCAAATATAATCAAAGTATAATAATCAGTATACTCTTCACCTAGATTCTCCAATATTTCACGTCTTTCTCCCTCTCTGCCACCAACAGATTTTTTTTTTGCTGATGCATTTGAAAGTTACAGAATCATGACATTTCACCAGTAAACATCACATGTACCCCCTCCTTAAAATAATGAATCTTCTCCTATGACACCACAAGACCAATATCATACCCACAAAATTTAATATTAATATTATTGCCTGAGGTGTTGGGAACCACACTACCTGATTTCAGAAGCTGTAAACCCCTATGGCTAAGGTTGAATAAAGGACCTTGGGACCATAAACCACTAAGGAGACAAAGCTTATCTTCCCAGCAGGGGCTCCACCTCTGCCCCCTTTTACTTCACCCTGCTTGGCCCCAGGCAGATGACTGGTTAGCCAATGATGGGTAAGATTCCTCAAGGGAGGGATGACCTAAGACAGAAACGGTCATGAAGGGGCCCTCAGGGAAGGACTTGGGGGCTATAGAGAAAGGGGGTGATGGACCCTCACCCCAAGGCTTTGACATAGCCTCAGTCCTCATTCTGTCTGTGAGAAGTCTCCTAATCTCTTGGCTGCCTTACTTCCCCTCCTGACTTAAGCCTGAAACAATGCTGGAGGGCGGTGCAGCCCTGGGCAGGAACAGTCAGGTCCCCAGGGCTATCAGGCCTAGGAAAGAATGCATAAAATCCTGTTACACCTGCTTTGCTAAGAATGTCCTCAGTTTTCTGATAAGGGTCCAAGCATAAAATGAGTTTGTTTCCCAAAGTTTTAAGGCCCTTTAGCTAACTGACCCTGACTCAAAATAAGCCCTTATAGTTCTTTGAATGTTGTCTATTGTTTGATCCTTACTGATTGTTTGATCCTTACTGCCTGACAATGATTGATGAGCTTTACCTGTATTCCTGTGCAAACTGAACCCACTAAAAGCCCATTGAGGAACAGGCTCCTGACCCTTCTCCTTTGAGAAATCGGCCACCTCTCCTCCCCAAGCAGATCTTGTCTTGGTAGACTTATTCTCATCCATGATGGCCGGGGGTGGGGGTGGGGATCTGTGGGCAAGCCCCCCCCAACTGATGTGCAATCCCAATTCTCTGATTTGATAAAAATGTTCTTTAAACTGTTTTATAAAATCTAGGATCCAGTCAAGGTTGACACTTTGCATTTGTCATGTCTTTTTTGTCTCCTTTAATCTCAACTATATTCTTGTTTTTTGTTGTTTTTATAAAACACTAGGCATTTTTTGAAATCAGCTATCTAGAGAGTATGCTACACATACAGAGTTTCTTTTATTGTTTCCTCATGATTAAAGTAAGGTTAAACAGTTTTAGTCAAAAAACCACATAGAAGGTGTTTTTACTTGTGTGTGTGTATCCCACCCCACGAAATACTGCATACTCCACAAGGGCAGTGAAAATGTCTATGCTGTTCAACAATGCAACTGTAGCATCTAAAACTATATTCCACATAGAAGATCCTCAATAAACTTCATTGAACAAATAAGTAAATTAATTCTTTGTAGCATATGGTACCAAAGTATAGTAGTTTCTTCAGAATGGGCAACCAACAGATATTTGTTGATGTTAACTCACAATTAAGAGATAATGTCATTAGGATCCAAAACTATATTCGGATGAGAATGTTTTGAAATTCAGTGTAAGTATATTTTTTAGCACTAGGTAGTCCTCTTAACAAGAACTGCTAAACTCTTCTGTCTACAGAGAATTCGTGAACTGCTATCAAAAAGTTGCAGCCTGTGAACAGCGAGGTTAAGGTACCCATAAAAGAACATTTAATGTTTAGGACAGGAGGAAATGATGCTGTCTTCTCAATGAAAATGGTTTAATTTGTTTCTATATGATTAGAGCATCTTAATATCATAAACTGTAATTCTTAAAAAACAACAACAACAACAACAACAACAACTCTCCTAGGAATAGGAAAGCCAGACACTCCTCAAAGAGCTAAAAGTTTGATGATTAAAACCTAGTCTCCTGGCCTCAGGGAAATTACAATGATCTCAGAAAACTGATTACATTTTTCAAAAATCTTAGGCGCTTTAACTAAATATATATATGCAAAGTAATTAATGCCCAGAGAAAACTTTTAAAAATATTATAACCATTTCTGCTATGTGTACACCTTCAAAAGAGGAACTTGATGGCAGGTTTGTTGGAGCATTCAACTCCACTCTCAAGGCTGGCTTATATTTGAGAGAAAACAGAAGTTACAAATATGAAATTCCTCAACTTCCTTCCCACCCTTTTTCCCCTAAACCTATCCACGAAAGCACCTATGTAATTTGCTTCTCTAAGGAGGCCATGGTTCTTCTCTCCACTATTAAAGAGATTTTACATTAAGAATTTCACTTTATTGATTTTTCTCCTTTATTTTAAATCTCCAACTCTCTCTGGTGCTAATCTACCATAACCAAAATCAAAAACAAACAAAGCAACAACATAAATCCTTACAAATTATTTCTCCATTTTTCTCACTCTTCTCACCCATAAACTTACAAAAGCACACTCCATTTAATCCCTGGCAAGTTGATTGTTCCTAATTACTGTTAACAATCACATCAAGGACCTCCAAATGGCCAAATACCAGACAGTGCTCTAATTTAAGTTATCACTATACCCAATATTTGTATAATAACTGATTATCTATTTCTTGAAATTCACTTACCTTGGATTCTGAATTACTTGTCACCTGTAGTAAATGACTCTTCTCCCACCTCTTCTGTTCTAAGTTTTCCTCCTCTGCCAACCCTTTAGATGCTGGAGTTGCCTAGGATTCCCTCCTCTGTCATACTTGTTCTGCCTGTCCTAAATAGTCATGTTCTCCTAATGTTTCACCTAATTTTTACCTGATGACAATTTTTAAATCTCTTCTTTCCAGCTCCATTCTATCTCAAGTTTTAGACCCTTATTTCCAATTGCCCGCTAGATATCCAACTTGGATTCCCCCAGCACCTTAACAAAACTAACATTTTCTTCAAGTTTCTCCCATTTCTCCATTATTCCATCTTAGTTAATGCCATTACCACTTGATGATCTCTCAATCCAGAAATCTGTTATTCTTGATCTTCCCCTCTTCCTTAACGCTCTAAACACCAAATTCTGTTGACTCTTCCTCAATGATCATCTCTGAAAGGTCTCCTATAATCAGTCTTACCATAGACTCCTAACTGATCTTCCTGCCACCAACCCTCTGGCTTACTTAACACACTTTCAATTCAGTAAGGAAAACCTATTTTTAATCACTCACTCCTTTGCTTAAAGAGCTCCAATGGTCCTAGGGATGCCTTGAGAAGTCATTAACTAAAGGACATACAATTTTCACTTTTTAACTTTATAAAATGTAGATCTGTGTTACAACTGATAGAATCTTATAATCACTAACTGGCCAGGCAGCAGTAGCAAAGTACTCCTCAATGGTAATGCATATGCATACACTAAGAGCACCAGCATCAAAACATAGAAAATGTGCATCAGCAGCCACTGGGGAGAAAATATTAAAGAAAATACTAAGGCTTCTTTTACCCCTCCAGAAGCCACACAGTGGTGGGAGATGATGGGGTACATAGTAAATCAGACATGTTCCGTTAGTTTCCCAAAGTGAGAATCAAGAATAGACCTGCTACACTTAACTATAAACCTGCTATAGAGGCCAGCACCAATTTTTATGTAACATTTTATATATTTTTAATTAATATTTTAGTTTAAGAAATACTATCATCAATAACACTCATGATGGCACAAAAACTGATACTGTGAGGGAATATGCTATAAAACTGAAAAGGTGATTCAGAACACACACACACAATCTATTATATTGGATCTAATATATCAGTTCACTGAGGTTGCAGGATACAAGATTAATATGCAAAAGTCAACTTCATTTCCATACACTAGCAATAAATAATCTGATATTGAAGTTAAGAAAAAAAATTCTATTTGCAATCGTACCAAAAAGTATAAAATAGGTAAAAAGTACAATAAATTTAACAAAAAGGCATAATGTTTGCAGAATGAAAACTACATAGCAACAGAGAAAGGAAATTAAATAAGACCGATAGGATTGGAAAGGCATCATGTTCATGGGTGTTAACATTAAGATGACACTATTTCCCAAATCAATCTACAGATTTAATGCATCACTTATCAATATCCCAGCTGACTTTTCTGTAGAAACTGACAGACTGATCCTAACACTTAATACCCAAATATTGAAAAAAAGAACAAAACCAAAGGACTCACACTTTCCAATTTCAAAATTTTATACAAAATAACAGTAATCAAGATATTATGATGCAGACATAAGGCACACAAATCACTGAAATAAAGTTGAGAATCCAGAAACAAACCCTACACTTATGGTCAATTGACCTGTGAAGTTTGTCAAAACGATTCAGTCAGAAAGAGACTTTTTAAGAAATGGTTCTGGGAAAATGGTATTCACATGTAAAAGAATGGAGCTAGATACCCAGTTCACACCATATGCAAAAATTAACTCAAAATGAATCAAAATAAAAGGCTAAATAAAAGAGCTAAAACTATATAATTTTTAAAATTTTTTTTTAATTTTAAATCATAGGAGTGCCCTGGCCAGTGTGGCTCAGTTGGTTGGAACATTGTCCCATAAACCGAAATGTTGCAGGTTGGATCCCTGGTCAGGGCACCATACCTAGGTTGTGGGGTCCATCCCTAGTCTCAGCGTTTATGGGAGCCAACTGGTCAATGTCTCTTCTCTCCCTCCCCCTCTCTCTCTAAAAGCAATGAAAAAATGTCCTTGGGTGAGGATTTAAAAATATTAAAAATAAAAATCATAGGAGTAAATCTTTGTGACACTGTGTAAGGGTATGCTACTCTTAGATATATCAAAAGCACAAGCAGCCCTGACCAGTGTGGCTGACTTGGCTGGGCATCATCTTGGAAGGCGAAAGGTCAATGATTTGATTCCTGGGCCAGAGGAACCCACATGCCTGGGTTGCAAGTTTGGTCCCCAGTCAGGGCACATGCAAGAGGCAACCGATTGATGCTTCTCTCTAGCACTGATATTCTCTCCCTCTTTCTCCTTTTTCCCTTCTCTCTAAAAATAAATAAATAAAATCTTTTTAAAAAATAAAATAAATCTTGAAAGTTAAAAACTTTTGTGCTTTGAAGGACATCACCAAATGAAATGGAAAAAAAAAAAACACAGAATGGGAGAAAATAATAGCAAATCATACATCTGATAAGGGACTCGTATCCAAAACACATAAAAGACTATTTACAACTCAACAAAAGATAAATAGTCCAGCCCTGTCCAGGTAGATCTGTTGGTTAGAGCATCTTCCCAATACACCAAGGTTGCAGGTTCAATCCCAACTCAGGGTACATACAGGAATCAAGCAATGAATGATCAATAAGTGGAACAACAAATCAATGTTCTCTCTCTCCCCTCCTGCTATCTTTTCCTCTCCCTCTCAAATCAATAAATTAAAAAATGTAAAATAAATGATCCAATTTTTATTTATCCTCACCTGAGTACATGCTTATTGATTTTTAAATTTTTTATTTTTAGAGAGAAGGGAAGGAAGGGAGAAAGAGGGAGAGAGAGGCACATGAGAGAGAACAGCTGATTGGTTGCACACCCTGACCAGGACCAAACCTGCAACCCAGGCACGTGCCTTGATGGAGAATGGAACCAGTGACCTTTCACTTTGTGGGATGTGGCCCAACCAACTAAGCCACACCAGTCAGGGCATGCTTACTGGTTTTTAGAGAGGGAGAGGGAGGAAGGGAGAGAACCATCCATGTGAGAGAGAAACAGATCTGTAGTCTCTCCTATGTGCCTGGACCAGGGACCAAACCTGCAACCTAGGCATGTGCCCCTACCAGGAATCAAACCTGCAACCTTTTGGTTTACAGGAGGGACAATGCTCCAATCAACTGAGCCCCACCAGCCAGGGCAGTAATCCAATTTTTATTTTTGGGGTTTTTTTTAAGATTTATTTATTTTTAGAGAGAGGGGAAGAGAGGGAGAGAAACATCAATGTGTGGTTGCCTCTTGCGTGTTCCCTACTGGGGGCCTGACCTGCAACCTAGACATGTGCCCTGACTGGGAATCGAACCAGAGACCCTTTGGGTCTCAGACCAACATTCAACCCACCGAGCCACACCAGCCAGGGCAGCTATAATTCAAGTTTTGAAACAGGCAAAGGACATGAATAGGCAGTTCTCCAAAAAAGGTACACAAAAGGCCAATGGCTACATGGAAAAGATGCTCAACATCATTAGACATCAGGATAATGGTAATCAAAACTACAATGAGGTACCACTGCATACCCACCAGGATGGTTATAATAAAAAAGGCAGTCACAATAAGTACTAGCAAGGATGCAGAGAAATTAAAATCCTCATAGTTGCTGGTACAGGATCTTTGGAAACTGGCAGTTCCTCAAAATGTTAAACACAGAGGCATCATATGACACAGCAATTCCACTCAGATATGTACCCAAGAGAAATGGAAACACTTGTCCACACAAACCCTGTACACAAATGTTAAAAGCATCATTATAATAGCCAAGAAGTAGAAATAACTCAAAAGTCAATCAACTAATGAATATATGAATATATAATATGAAATATATTTTGGCCATAAACAGGAATGAAGTAGAAATACATGCTACAACTTGGATGTACCTTTTGAAAACATTTTGATAAGTGAAAAAAGCCAGGCACAAAAGGTCAAGAATTATATGATTACATTTACATGAAATGTTCAGGATAGGCAAAATATAAATACAGAAAATAGATTAGTGGTTGCCAGAGGTAGGGGGAGGGACAAATAAGGAGTGACTGCTAGTAGATACAGATTTTCACTTGGAGGTGATGAAAATGTTCGAGTTAGATAATGATGACAGTTGTACAACTCTATGACTATATTTTAAAAAAATCACTTAATTGTATCTTAAAAGGTAACATGTGAATTATTTACATATAAATATGGTATTTGCATTCTATCACACTAAATCTATTATTTTAAAAAAGTGTACAGTTAAGATTTGTGCATTTCAATATATGCATATCTTACCTAAAAACAACTTTAAAAATAGTAGAAACAATAGAATGAAGTGGGGGAGTAGGGAGAGGTATAGATGAAACAAGCATGGATACAAAAAAAAGTCCATTATAATAAATATATGTGTTCACTTTGTGTATGTTTGAAATTTTCTTTAATAAAGTTTTTAACTGATGTTAAAATAACAAATTAAATTTTTTAAAAATAAACTTTCCTTATATCCATTTTTACTGTTTTTCAACAAAAGAAATAGAATCTTTTCTCTTTTGAAAAGACCAGAGGTTGCTACCTTCATTATTTTTCGGCAATCTTATATGACAAGAGATACGACAGAAGACATGATATGTAGCAAAAATGAAAAATACTTTATCTAAAAATGTACTAAGAGAATTCCAGTCTCCTTAGTTGTAAGATAATTCCTTACCCTTGGGTTTCCATGGTTAATTGATGTGACAATTCCTAATAAATGGGTGCAATAACCCCTAAGATTATGCTGTCCAATAGAGCAGCCACTAGCTACTTATGGCCATTGAAATTTTAGTTTTAATTAATTAAATTACAAATTCAGTTCTCAGTCTCACCAGTTACATTTCTAGTGTTCAACATCCACACGTAGCTATTGGCTACCATACTGGATAGAGCCAATAAACATCACTGCCATCAGTGCAGAAAGTTCTTTTGGACAGTACTCTCCTAATACATAAACACACCCACAGGGAAACTTCCACATTCCAATTTGGGGTTGTTATACTGTATCAATAAACAATTCCTGAAAAACAGGGGAAATAAATCATAAAAACATCAAACAAGAAAAATCATTTGTGCAAGTTTAGACTAAATAAAATAGTAAATTTTACTTTCAGAACCACCAAGCGACAGATGTTGGCCATGGAAACGCCTCACAGGCAAATTTCCCCATGTGTTAAAATAGATTATCACACCCTGGCTGGGCAGTTCAGTTTGTTAGAACATTGCCCCAATATACCAAGGTTGTGGGTTTGATCCCAGGTCAAGGCACATGTAAAAACCAACATCCCCGGTCAGGGCACATTCAAGAATCAACCAATGTATGCATCAATAAGTGGAAGAGCAAATCAATGTTTCCCTTTTTCTTTCTTCCTTCCTTCCTCCTTCCCTTCTTCTCCCTCTCTAGCAAATTAACTAATTAAAAAAATAGATGATCACTATACTGCCAGTTTCCCCAAGTCAAATATAAAGATTACAATGAAATATAAATGAAGCAAATTACCCTTTCAGTCAAGGATCTAACAAAAAGGTGTATTTATAATCCATGACATCAAAGCACCCATACATAGCAAGATACACAGAATAAAATCCCTTGCAAAACTGAGCTCTGCGGCAACAAGCATTGTTAAATAGATTTTGTTTCATCTAGAAAAAAAAGTTTAACCAGCTAATTTCTGTACTTCTAGTTCTAAAATTGTGTGTGCTTTCATCCTAACAGGTATAGATTTCTGTTAATGCCCATTAACATCGTACACATTGTCAGGAAACAGGTGTACTCTTAATCCAAATATCTTAGAATATTTTTAGTGCCTTAAAAACAACTGTAGGTGTTATAAATTAAACATTTTTTTTTAATTTAGGAACCTAAAAAAACAAAAACAACAAATTTCACCTTGTGTTCCCTCTCAAGCTATCATGGCAAATGCTTCGAATGTGAATAACCTTCCAAATATCAAGAACAGAATGCTGAATGTTAAGAAATTTAAAATCAACTCTTTCCTTGCCAAAAACACTGGGCACCTAAAACTTTAGGTCAAAATGGTGCCATTTAAAGCAATTCAAACCTTTAAAAAAATTCACTCAAGAATTTCAGTATTTACTTTATCCACATTAAATACTTTTCAATTCACTGTCTTTGCAATCCACTGCCAAAAAAGGAATTCTCAAGAGAGAATGAAAACAAGGAAATTGAAACTAGCCTGTAGGCAAAGTATACAGGAGGGTCACATGGAATCAATCTGAAGGAGAAAGTTACTACTACCCGAGCATCTGGAGTCAAATTAAATCAGGCACTATTTACATATTTCTAGTTCTGTACTGACCTCACATGCTTTCTTACGCACAGGCCGACCTAGGTTTTATTATTTGTATTAGCAAATGGGTTCTATCTTTCACTAAAATGAAATGCTTTAAAGAACAGAATAACATTCCATATCCTTTTTCTCGTTTTTCATGAACCCTCACTGTTCGTCGTATCGCCCCGACAAATCCATCTGTTCCTTCTAGTCGCTTCCAAAGAAAAATTCTAGCAACCAAGAACACCAGATTGTAAAGCACACAGAGTTCAGAGTTCTGGCACTACCAAAATACGTTAAGAAATCTTGGCAAATTAGTTTAAATCCCTTAAACCGCAATTACCTCAGTTATTAAAAAATGAACACAATAACAAAAATCTACAGCCCAGTAGGCATATAAATTAGGTTTAATTAAATGGAACAGTGGTCTCAGATTTTTGGTGTCCTACGAATGTAAGGTAGCTCTTCCCTTTAAGCTTTCAGGGTTTGCTTCCAGGCTCCACTTAGTGTTGCCCTTATCCTTGCACTCCATCCAGCCCTTTTACTGTACCCCCATACAATTTCACCACCCTCCCGTTCGAATCTCCTACTTCCCTTTGCGCCCCCTAAGGTCCCAGGCAGCCCCTTCACTTTGCACCCCACATCTCCCTCAGTCCCTATTTCCTATCGGCTCCTCCCCTCAGTTCCCCACCCCTTCAACACCAGGTTCATCCTGCCCCTCCAACCGTCTCCCGCCCCCAGGTTCCTTCCTGCCCCTCCAAACACTGTTTCCCCGTCTCAACGTTTCATCGAGTTCCTCCAACCGACTTCCCTAATGCCCAGCTACCTCCCTTAGTCTCTAGTTTCCCCGACACCTAACTGACTACTCCTTTTCATCCATTCTTTTCATTGTAAGCATAAATGCAAACCCACATACACATACTGCAGTTACAACCCCCACCTCGATCCTCCATCTTTCCCTTTTATACTTGTTTCCTTTCTTTGCCCCCCACCCCCAACAATCTCCTCCGGAAGAGCACGGTCCCCAGGCCAAGGTCTCTCACCTCATTCGGTCACTTCAGTGGTGCCAACAGCTTCATACAGGAAAAAACCAATCACGTCCCCGTGGGCGCTTCCCCTGCGAGTCCGAGCACTTACTGGACACCCGCCCCACCAGGCACCCCGCACATACACACGCACAAACCGAGGTCCTGAGGACGAGGGTTGGGGGCTAACAGTGAGTGTTCTTACACCAGCCTTAAACACAGCCCACTTCGCTACAGCCCTTCGCCATTTTGGTTTCCCGCGGACTGCTGGTGCATTCTGGGAGCGCAGAGCCACTCCAGTGCCGAATGGCAGCTCTCCAGGGCCTCGTGGAGGCGGGGACTGCGCAGTGAGCGCGGAAGAACACCTCGGTTCACGTCGCCAACCGAAGCTGAACAAAGAAGGACTCTTTAATGTTGCGGTGGGACTACGTCCTTCCGCCGCCGGTGCTAACACAATAGTGAGCGCTGCGTTGCTGACCGTCGCTTGTTTTCTGCGGTTTCTCCTCTAAAGTGTCGGGTGTCCACTGTACATAGTCTTCTCCTGGAGAACGGACATTGCTTGCTACATCTCGCCGTGCTGATTTCCTTTCCGTGGAGAAAACCTTAGATACAGTACCTTTCTTCTGACTTCACCCTGAGGCCTGCTGTTCGAATTTCCTTCATTGGGCAAAATACCCTGGAGGTTACAATTAAATTTTGTTCTGCGATTATTGCCCAGCCCTAAATTCCTTTTAATCAGGAGCTGCTTGTATAGAAGGTTTTCCGACGGTTTTTCCCTGACGATGAAAGGTTTTTCTGTTTATCTGCTTTGCAGTCCTTCCTAATTGTGGTGAAATCTGAGAATAATCCCGTGCAAAGTGGTTTATTTTAGGAACACAAACTTTCTGATGCTAGGGCTGACCTGCCCACCCACTGCTGCGGTCAGAAGTCCCAAGCGACAAAGTGAAAGTGCAAGTTTGTCTCTCTGACTTAGATACAACCCAGTTCCTATTAGCAGCCACGTGTGGTACCTTTGTTTATAAATGTGTCAAAATATTTTCAAAATATTTTATGTTTTTGTCTCATATTACATTACAGCGATAATTAATACCATGCTTTTTTTTTCCTCTCTCTGCAAAAATACCATTTGTAGCCTAAACTCACTTTGCTCATACTTCAACAGAGATTCCTTCAGCCTCTGATCTCTGAATTTGGCGAGTAAATATTCGTATTATGCACATTATTAAATATTTTAAGTACTTTAGTTACATCCTTCCACTCTTGCTTTTCCAGAATAATAGTCCTAATCAGATTTTAAGTCTGTTTTCTTACTACAGCCTTAACCTATTTGCTACCTTTCAATTTTCACTTTATCTGAATTTTATTGTAACATAATTTTTCATAAATTTGGCTTCAATTCCTTTCACATTTTTGGTAGGAGAATTTTGACTTTAAAAAAATATAGATGCAGTCAAAAAATAGATAAAGATATTACACAAACAACTTGGTTTGCTGTGCAACTAAGCCTAATCATAGAACACCAGGTTTGGAGAACATTTGGTCTAGGTTCTCCATGTTTCTCTCCACTTAAACATCTTCAGTGGTTCAGCACCTCAGAGACAGTCGTTTTAATTTCAGAAACACTGATAATTAGAAAATTCTCCCTGATATAGATGCACAATCTGCCTATAATTTCTGTTTACTATTACAATTTTGGCCTCTTTAGCCACACACAAGTGTTCTAATCCCTTAAACATTAGGGAAGTCAATGATCCCTATTTTTTAAAAAGCTTGTTTTTCTGTGTGAACATATGACTGCAAAAGTGCAATCCTCTAATTTAAGGAAACTAGGTGCTCAGGGAATCCAGGACACTGAGGGAGTCACAGTAATTAATACACAAAGAATCCCTGTTACTGTTGTCTTAGAAATCTCTAAGGAGCATGCAAAGGATTAGGACTTTAAGAAGGAACAAATGTTAAGTCCCTCAGAAGTATGAAGCAAAATAACTCCAGTCAGAGTACCCTGTTCCCTTTATTGTCGTTATTTATTTCTATGACAGTCATTAAGATTCACAAGAATTCTTCTTTTCCTCTCCTCCCTTGTACTCTCTTGCACCCTTGAAGTTAGGCATGGCCATGCAACTTGGTTTTATCAATAAAACGAGAGAGGAAGTGATACCACTTCCTAGGAAAATCTTTAAGAGGCAGAGGCACAGTCCCCTCCCCATAGCCGTGGTGATCTTGGAAGCATGTGTTGAGATAGAACATCTGTCACTTTCGGTCCCTAAGTGAAAATAAGCAGAGACTAGATTTGTGCAACCATCACCACGATCCAGCTTTAGAACATTTCCACCACCCCCAAAATAGCCACTATGCCCATTTTCAGTCAGTCCTGTCCCCACTAACAACCCCAAGTAACCTGTTTCTGTAGATTTGCCTTTTCTGGCCATTTCATATAAATTGACTCACATAATATATAGTCTTTTGTTCTGGCTTCTTTCACCCAATACAGTACTTTTGAGGTTCATCTGTGTTGTGCCGTGTGTCAGTTCTTTCCCTTATGTTGCTGAATAATATACTCTTATTGTATGACTGCACCCTATTTTGCTTATCCATTCATCAGTTGATACACATTTGGATTGTTTCCAATTTGGGGGACGTATAAATAATGCTGCTATGAACATTTACATACAAGTCTTTGTGTAGATATTTGGTTTTATTTTGCTTGTATAGATTTCTAGAAGTGGAATTGCTGCATTGTATGGTAAAGTTTATGATTAACTTTTTAAGATACTCCTGAACTGTTTTTCCAAAATGCAAGCAATGTTTGAAGATTCTGATTTGTCAACATCCTCACCAATTCTTATTGTTGCCTATCCCTTTTATTTTACTCATTCTAGTGAGAAGGAAGTGGTTTTTCATTGTGATTTCAATATATAGTTCCCTAATGGCTAATGATATTGAGCACTTTTTCATGTGCTTATTAACTCTCCTTAGATCTTCTTTGGTAAAACATATATTAAAATATTTTACCTGTTTATTTTAACTGGACTGTTTGTCTTATTACCAAGTTATAAGGGATCTTTATATATCCTGGAAACAAGTCCTTTATCAGACACATGATTTGCAAATATTTTCTCCCAGTCAATGTCTTTTCACTTTCTAAATGGTGTCTGTTGAAGCACAAAAATTTTTAATTTTGATGAAATACAATTTATTTTGTAATGCCATATGCTTTTGATCTTATACCTAAGAAGTATTGGCTTGACTCAAGATTAGAGATTTTCTATTATGTTTTCTTCTAGAAGTTTTATAGGTTTAGCTCTTACGTTTAAGTCTATGATCCATTTTGAGTTCATGGGTCTATATTCATCTTTTTGCCTGTGGATATTCAATTGGAGAAATATACTTTTGTTGTGTTAAGTCACTGCAGTTTGGAGTTGTCTGCCACCCAGCATATTAGTCTCTGACTGATACAATCTAGATATGCTGATATGTAACAGAACTCAGAAATAGTATTGAATTCTCTGCTGTAATCAGAAACAAAATTGAAAAATGGGAAAACTTGTTCAGAACATTCAAAACATTAGGAAATTCTCAAATTTTATCATTCAAGTCACAGGGAATAATACAAAATATTGTATTTATAAACCTACAAGCTCTCAACTATTAGCTATTACTCTCTTGTACAAAAGAGCTAGAAGACCTTTAATGTTCACTGTTCAGAGACAGAAATGCAAATAATCAGATAAGTCAGAGAGATCAAGAAAGACATTCTGTGTCCTTATAGAATTTGTTTTCATTGGTCTGAAAAGAGAAATAGATCTGAAACATCTAAAGAAATAGATCTGAAACATTTAAAGAATTGTTTCCATAATAATCAAAAGGATTTGTTAAAATTCCTTTCCTTTTTATTCAAAGCTTAAGAATCCATATATAACATGAATACTGCTTTTAAACCCAGTTATTTGTTGAAAAAGTATAGATAGTAAATTTGTACTCTTTGTATAATACACCTTAAAATATAGTGTGCCTGTTATTAATTTATTACCTATCACTTCCAAATCTACCCTTCATTACTTGCTTTGTGAAAATGGATATGGGCCATTTAATTCTTTTCCTTTCCCAGCTGGTAGACTGTTAAGTTTTGTCAGTGGAGAAACCATGTATTATAAAGTGTTTTTCTTCCCTGGTTCCAAAGTGCTCTCTCAGCAGCCTCCTTCAGTGTTCACAGCTTCCCCAGAGCTGGGATCCTGCAAGCACATGCACCTTCCTCAGGCTTGTCAAATCATCTCACTAGACCAACCCCAGAACAATTTGCACGTGCTCTATCAAGTGATATTTGTGCTGCCTTAGTAGTCAGAAATTTAAGGTGAGTTGTTGGGAACCACCCTGCCTGGTTTCAGAAGCTGTAAACCCCCATGGCTAAGGCTGAGTAAAGGACCTTGGGACCATAAACCACTAAGGAGACAAAGCTTATCTTCCCAGCAGGGGCTCCACCTCTGCCCCCTTTTACTTCACCCTGCTTGGCCCCAGGCAGATGACTGGTTAGCCAATGATGGGTAAGATTCCTCAAGGGAGGGATGACCTAAGACAGAAACGGTCATGAAGGGGCCCTCAGGGAAGGACTTGGGGGCTATAGAGAAAGGGGGTGATGGACCCTCACCCCAAGGCTTTGACATAGCCTCAGTCCTCATTCTGTCTGTGAGAAGTCTCCTAATCTCTTGGCTGCCTTACTTCCCCTGGCTGACTTAAGCCTGAAACAATGCTGGAGGGCGGTGCAGCCCTGGACAGGAACAGACAGTTCCCCAGGGCTATCAGGGCTAAGAAAGAATGCATAAAATCCTGTGAAACCTGCTTTGCTAAGAATGTCCTCAGTTTTCTGATAAGGGTCCAAGCATAAAATGAGTTTGTTTCCCAAAGTTTTAAGGCCCTTTAGCTAACTGACCCTGACTCAAAATAAGCCCTCATAGTTCTTTGAATGTTGTCTATTGTTTGATCCTTACTGCCTGACAATGATTGATGAGCTTTACCTGTATTCCTGTACAAACTGAACCCAGTAAAAGCCCACTGAGGAACAGGCCCCTGACCCTGATCAGCCACCTCTCTTCCCCAAGCAGATCATGTCTTGGTAGACTTATTCTCATCTGTGGTGGCCAGGGGGGCTCTGCAGGTGGTACCCCCCACCCCAGCCACAGTGAGTGAATGAAAAGTGTGTGTGCATGCAAAATTGACCACTCCACTAAAAATCAGAAGAGCTAGGTTCCAATTTTCATCTCCATATACTGTGCTTATGACACAAGCTTTTGAAGATTAAATCACCAAAATTCAATGGATGTGGGGAGGGAGGAAGGTAGGGGGAAAGAGAGAATGAAAACGAATTATCCAGCAGTAAGAAAGATAAACCTTCTCATTTGCTTCACATAGCTAATTTGTCCACTGAGCACTCAAAGATGTAGACAAGGTAAGAGAGGTAGAATAACAGAAGTAGGAGCCCTGGAGGACAGAGGACCTCAGTTGCTGGCCGACCTCTGTCTCCATTAACTGAGTGATCTTGGACAAGTTTCCTCAGTTCTCACAGTCTGAGCTTTGCAGGCTCCATGGGAAGGATAAGAATATCAACATTAAAGTTTTTTCGTACAGACTAAATGAAATGTGTAAAGGGCTTTATTTTTCTCTCACAGCAATTATCACACGTCTTATTCCCTCAAATCAACTGTAACCTCCCTGAAGGTAGGAGGGGATTACTCTTCTTTATATCCCTGCCTCTGGAAACACACCTGGACTGCAGAACAGCCCTAACATAATTAAATTTTAAAATGGAGATTTACTAACAATGTTAAATATGTTTTCTATATGTAAAGAGCTGTGCTGTATTCAGAACAGGATATGAGCATTAATACACCATATCCACAAAATGGGCTGGGGAGCCTCAGAGTCTGGAGACAGTGACATTATCAAGTAACTAAGATACAATACAAATGCACAGAGGTGTGAAAGGGTGTGATGTATCCCAGGAATGAGAGAAATATTTAGTAGAACCTAGGGTTGAGGATAAAAACAGGCACAGAAAAGTTGTGTGTAACTGTAAGGGGCCTCACATGAAAAGTGGTACAGTCAAGACATTTTTTTATTACAGAGGTCATGATGGCAACCTAAACAAGCCGTGGAAGGGCAGAAGCCCTTCCCCTGGTGTTGCCTGGAAACAGGGACTAGAAAGATATCAGAATTTTCCATATTTCTCGCTCTCTTTCTCTGTCTCCCCACCCCATCTCTCTCTTGTTTCTGCTGTCTCTGAATGGTGTTTTCATTCCCTCCTTTTGCATATGGCCTTTTCTATTTAGTAGGAAACATGGCTTTCAACAAAGTTACATTTTGCTCTAGGAACCAATAGTTAAGAAAAGGGAACTTTTCTCCTCTACCTCCTTCCCTCATCCACACTCCCCACCCTTAGAGTTGTAGCATAAATAAATAAATCCAGGGAAATATTCTGATGGGCTATGCTTGGGTTACTGCCCAACTTGGACCAGATGTTACAAGCAAGAAGATGAGGCATTATGTTCAACAATAATTGAATCAATGCCCAATCCTGTGGCCAAAGAAATGGAGTATTTTATTAGCTGCCACCATAAGAAGCACATAATTGGACTTGGAAAGAATGTGTTTTCCCAGAGAAAGGGGTTGCTGTTCTGGATTGCCAAAATATTTTGAATCCACTAACATGCAGTGAGGTTTGGACTTCTACCATCATCATCATCACCACATTCATTGAATGTTTGCCCTCTACCAAGCTGTGTGAAAGTACTTCATAAAGGTTACTTTCTTTAACCTTATGAAGAAATTATTCCTATGTTATGGATAGAGTGACTGATGTAAAGAGAAGACAAGCAAATCATGCAGAGTCACACAACAATAAGTGCATATTTCAATTCAATCTCTTTTGACTCCGGAAACTACCCTTTAACCACTGTCCTATATATAAATAGAAGAACCATCAGAGACTTTAAAATAAATCCATCCTTTAGAACTATCTCTCTCTTGTAGTGGTGTGGAAATTTAATTCAAGAGGGGGGAAAACTACAAATAAAGAGGCCACTGCAACTGTGCAAGTGAATAATGGGCAAAAGCCTGAACCAAGAAGAAAGAGACTCCAGAGACGGTTGGAAGGAGGTGTCAACAAACCTAGCAGTCACTGGAAGAAATAGATGAGTGAGTGAATTGATTTAAGGGTAACCGTTGAGGTTCGTGGCTTCAGTGAAATGAGAGATAATGCCTGTGTTTCTTCTTTTCTCTTCCCTTCTTTCTTCCCTTCTTCATTTTAACAAAGATTGGAGGTGGCTTGTGTGGAATTAACCAGGATAGAAAAAAGATGTTGGAACAATTTGAGTGAAAAACTAATCAAATAAGTTCTGAGCAAGTTGAGTTTAAGGTTCCCATGGAATATTAAAATGAGTATGTCTCAGGCAGCTGAAAATGCATCTGGAGCTCAAGGAAGGAGAGGGCTGGTATTGAGTGAAAAGCTACAGATCCAACCAAGCCTTGGTACTCCAATCCAGTTTGCCTCACTAGTGCTCTTCCCTGCCTCTCCCACGTCAGGCACAAGAGTTTGGCATAAACAGTAATTATACATGAAGCAGAATATATTTAATTACATAATCTTAAGTATCAAAACTTAATTTCACAAAATTTGCACGTGCACCTGGAGTAATTTAAGGATTGCTGACAAAAGAAGGTAGGAATAAATAAACAGGGTCAATTTATGGATCTTGTTTCACCATTGTCATCAGCTAATAATTAGTATAGTTAATGATTATCTCTATATGGTAAGTTTTTTTCTTCTTTCTGTTCCCCTCTTTTTCCTAATTCTTCTACCCTTGTAATAGATAAAAGGTTATTTAAAACTCATGCAGTGCAGTGATATAGGTTTCTGGTCCAGTGACGCATGAGAAAATTTAGATGATGTCAGGTAGAGGCATTTGAAAGCTTACAGGCTCGCAAAACACGGGCTCTTTGGGGGAGCTCTCCAGGGTACTGGACTGCTTTTCCTGAAATTCTCATCAATGAACTAGATCCTTGTGTCTGTCTTTTGACCTATTTGCCCTTGGTTTACCCTGCATTGTGCCCTTCTGATCAGCTGACTGTCTCAACTATGTCTTAACTGGCAACTTAGTTCTTTGGATTAATCCCCAACAGGCTTTAACTGTTAACTTTATGCTTATGCCTTCAAAATCTATAGAGCCAGTAATTTTTTTCCCACCCAAACTCATCCATTCCATTTCTATTACCATTAGTCCTTATTAACTTATTTAACAAATAATATTGAGTGTAGAAAAAATGTAAAATGTAAAATTTCCAGAAGATGACACAGAAGAAAATCTATATGACTTGGATTTGGCAATTAATTTTTAGATGCAACACCAAAGCCATGCTCTGTGACTTAAAAAATTGATAAATTGAACTTTATGAAAATTAATTTTGCTCTGTGAAAGACAGCGATAAGAGAATGAAAGGTAAGCCAAGGGATAAATATTTTCAAAACACACATCCAGTGAAGGACATATCCAAAATACACAAAGAAATCTTAAAGCTCAACAATAGGAAAACAACCAGCCTGATTAAAAATGGGCAAAAGACCTGAAGGGACACATCATCAAGGAAGATACACAATAGTAAATAAAGCATACCAAAGGGTGCTCAACATCCTGTCATTAAGGAATTGAAAATTGAAACAATGTGACACTACTACACACCTAATTACAATGGCTACAATCCAAAATACCGACAATACTAAAAGCTGGTGAAGGTATAGCACAACAAGAACTGTCATCATTGCTGGAGAATGATGCCCTTTGGAAGACAGTTCAGTATTTCTTAAAAAGCTACATATAGTTTTAACATATAATCCAGCAATTACACTCTTAGGTGTTTACCCAAACAAATATGTCCATATAAAAACTCTCATACGAATGTTTACATATGTTATATATGTTTGCAGCCAAACTAGAAGGATCCAACATGTCCTTCAATAGGTGAATGGACAGTTGCAGCAGGGTAGTTCAGTTGGTTGGAGCATTGTCCTGATACACCTAGGTTACATGTTCAATCCCCAATCAGGGCTCATACAAGAAGAAACCAATGAATGCATAAATAAGTAGAACAACAAATCAATGTTTCTCTCTCTCTCTCTCCCTCTCTTTCTCCATTCCTCTCTGTCTATAAAAATCAATAAGTAAAAATTAAAAATAGGCAAATGGGTAAACTGTGGTACATCTAGACAACGGCATATTATCCAATGATAAAAAGACATGAGGTATGAAGCGATGAAGACATGGAGGAAACTTAAATACATTCTGCTTTTTTTTTTAAGCTGGTGAAGAGTGTTTTGATTATGGGAAAGCTGTTTGTCAAACTTTTTAAAATGAGTTTTCAGCCCTGGCCAGGTGGCTCAGTTGGTTGGAGCATCATCTGTACACCAAAAGGTTGCAGGTTTAATCCTCAGTCAGGCACATCCCTAGGTTATGGATTTGATCCCAAGTTGGGGGGCACACAGGAGGCAACAATGGATGTTTCTCTCTCCCTCTCTCTCTGCAATCAATGAATACATTTTCAGGTGAGGATTAAAAAAAGTTAAAACTGTAAAGATTTTCCATATCTTATGCTCATATTTCTAGGTTGCATCTATAATCCAAAGAAGTTTTGCTTTTAAATTAATTGTTTAGTTTGTTTTTGAATTTTCAGTCCTTGAAAAAACATTAAACAAGTTATACTGTATCATGATTGAAAAGAAACAACAAAATAGAAATGGAAAGGGAGGCCATAAATATTAGTCAACAACCATGGTTGATAAATTTTGGGAATTCTAAGTCTATGTAACTAACTTAAATTGAACTCTTTAGTTTCAGTTAATTTCATGTAAGATATTTGGTCAAGTGAGTGGTGCTAATTTCTACCCAAATCTCTCATTCTTACTTTCCAGAGCTTTCACTTTGACTATGTAATAAACTCAATGTGAGTGGTGAGTATATTAGATTTCACAAAAAATGCCAAAATTATTGGGCTGAATTTTGTTTTAGAACACCAATGTGTTATTTGCTTCTTTTTAAAAAATTTAAAAATTTTATTTCAAGTAGGATTCTATTAAAAATAGTAAAAGTGTAACTATTTATGCTCAGTTTTCTTGTACTTTATTTGAATTAACTATGAATAAATACTACATCCTTACTAAATAAATGGTTTAACATTTTAATGAATGTAAGTTGGTGTCAGTTTGAGTAAAGTCTTAATTTCCTATGGATCTTAACAAAATACTTCCTCCCAGAAAACACCAAGCATTGCAAGGTAAATATTGAACACTTGTTAAATAACAATGTAAATAACTCAGTGTGGAGAGAGGTTTTTCTTTAGAATGACAACAAAAGAAAAGTGGAAAATTTTTTTCTAAAAGTGGAAAAATTAGCAACATCTTTTTCTTCAGATTTTACAGGAAAATACTTTTTCTGTGCAGATATCAGCTCAGGCTTTGGGGCTCAACACTTAAGAGGAGGTGGTGGTTTCTTTGGTTTTGGAAGGTCTGTACCCAGTTCATTCATTTGAACAGCAAAGTTGTCTGGGAATACTCCTGCTTTGTGATTAATTTTACTTTTCCACCAGCCAGCTTCTCCTGTCTCCTTGTTTATCAAATGTGTTAGCTCTCCCTCTTAAAATATTAGGTTCATCCTCATTAATACTGTCATAGGCAAATAACGTTCTATAGTATTCCTCAGCTTTAATTTTACTTTCCTTGTCTGTTTTTATTATCTCCATGCTCTGAGTTCTGGAACCTAGCAACTATTTGATTAAGGTCTTTTCTGTTTTATTTTGTTTTGTTTCCCTCTTCTGTTTCACTGGATATTCTTGTCCTAAGCTTCACAGAGCCTTCTTTAAAAATATCTCCAGATCCATTTCCTTGAGTTTTCTTTGGCTGTGTAATCGATCCAGGTGCAGTTTCATTCCCATTCCCCAGAGAGGGAGAAGATAAGGTAGGCCCAGTCCAAACAACTGAATCCTCCTGGGCTTCATGAGTTAAACCATCATCTGTTACCTCTAATTCTTTCACAAAATAGGAGAGAAACAGTCCCAACTTGTTGTTCAGGGTTCCATTCCACCTGTTCATAAATATCAATAACACCTCCCACTTTCAGCTCCAGTTCATCATCAGTCTGTGGAATGTACTCAAAGAGAACTTTACACGGACACTTCTTAGTCTTCCTAATGTTTTTAGTTTGTGGATATGGCTGAATTCCTCCAGCTGTGCATCTATAGGTGCTTATTCATTGTACAAGACTTGCTATATTCCCATGCCTTTCCCGTTTGATGGGAAAACTGTCATCCATGGATTCTGTCTCTGTCAGAATTATGAGGAAACATTCTTCTTCTCCCATTTAGTTCTCCTTCTAGCCATTCTTCCTCCTGTAGGTTTTTCACATTCCTGATCATTTCCCTGACTCAAATAGTTAATTCATTATCACCAGCATCATAGTCAAACTCCACAATATAGTGAACCATATATAGTCACAAATGCAGTCTCCCCTGAGGCATGAAACCTGAGCCTGGTATTGACTTCTGTTTGAATCAACTACAGTGTACAGTGTCAAAACAACACACTGGAACAAATAGCTCTCAGGGTAAAAACTATCCATGTACAGATGGTGACCAGAGTGGTTGATTAAACTCTAGATGTATAAATACCATAAGTACATATTCAGAGTTGTGGATGGAATAAGGATTCCCACAGTATTAACCTACTTTCAACAAGCCATGCAAATAAAGGAAGTGAAACATAATCTGTTCTATACATTGTTCACAATCTCAATTGCTGTAACATGAGAAATGGTTTCTTAAAGGGTAGAAACCCTCAATTGCTTTTAGATCACAAAAGTCCATCAGTTTACAGCTGGAGGCTTCTATCCATTTGGAATATTTGGTACTATAACAGACAATAGTCTTACTGTTTAAGTTGATAGATTTTGTATCCTTGGAACTGAAGTGCTTTTAAGCCAGGATATGACTTTTTGTTTGGCCTTAATTTTCCTTTTGTTTCTAAAGACTCCTGTAAAGGGTTCTTTTGTTAACATATATTTTCATTGTGATATAACAGATATTTCCTCTGTATTTTTGCAAAAGCAAAAAAAAATTGTACAACTCAATACTTGTCTCTAACAAATAAATTGTTTCCAATTAAAAAGTATTGGTGTTATTTCTAGAGAAATATAAAAAGTGTAAAGCATAAAATAAAATTACACATAATCCATGGATAGGTAAATACCAATAATATTTTGGTGTCCATATTCCCATAAAAACCACTTGTTTTTTAAGGTTTCAAATAGATCCGTAAACCACTTCTTCTAAAAAGAAGATAGAAATGTGACATCCATGGTTCATACTGAAACTGGAAATAGAAAATACTAGAAGTGTGCCCTTTGGTATCGGCGGCAGAAACGAGATGACGAAAGGGACGTCATCATTTGGCAAGCACCGCAACAAGACGCACACGCTGTGCCGCCGTTAAGGCTGGAAGGCCCGCCACCTGCAGAAGTCCACGGGGGGCAAGTGCGGCTACCCCGCCCAGCAGAAGAGGAGGTGTAACTGGAGTGCCAAGTCTAACCAACGAAGAACTACGGGGACTGGTCGCACGAGGCGCCTGAAAATCGTGTACTGCAGATTCAGGCATGGATTCTGTGAAGGAACAACGCCTAAACCCAAGAGGGCAGCTGTTGCAGCGTCCAGTTCATCTTAAGGATTTCGCTGATTAGTCCCACAGTAAATGTTCTGGTGTCCAAAAATACATACATACATACATACATACTAGAAGTGTGACTAGATGTATATGTGAACTTTTTATTTTCTTGTGCCCATTTTGGAGACTAATGTTAAATTAGCTCCATGAAACCACAATTGAAGACATCCTCAAGAAAAGTTACTTGATTTCAAAAAAATTTTAATATGACTATAAAATATTACCATAAAGAACAATAGATGAATAAACTCTTCAAGATGTTTCTCTAAAGTGAGGAAGAATTTCGAGAAGGACAATAAAAGAAAAAATAGAATTGTACAACCCAAAGAGTGAACCCTAATGTAACTATGGACTTCAGTAAATAATAATGTATCAATGTTGGCTTATCAATTTCAACACATGTGCCACACCAATGTGTGACACTAATAGGGGAAACTGAGGTGGGGTGAGAGTATACAGGAACTCTTTGTACTCAATTTTTCTATAAACCTTAAACTGCTCTAAAAAATAAAATCCATTAATTTTTTAAAAATAATATGAATCTTCACATCTCAATACTTTTCTTGATGGATTTTTCATCTACATGATTACTGATTCCTCTTTCTTTGCTGAGCCCTTAAATAAAAACCAGGACACCGCTTCCTCAATTCTTTTCCTTTTCATTTTCTAGTTGACTCTTCCTAAACTAGTTCATCCCTTCCATGCCTTCAACTGTTACGTAATATCTATCATTATTTCCTCCACTTCTCCCACTAAAAATACCCACTCTCCCTGTGTTCCTGCCTTGGCTCTATGTCTGCTGTTTTCTACTCCACTTCCACTTACTGTTTTGGGCATATCAGATGTGTGATGTTTTTACTTACTGCTCTTTTTTCCTGCTCTTCCCTCTGCCTAGGCCCTCCTTCTCATCTTTCTGTATATTATTCTTCCTTTAAGACCTGAAGCAAATGTCACTAGTTTTGTGAAGTTACCCCTGACTCAACCTTCACATTAATTTAGCATTTGCTTATAATCACAACTGGGGCTTTAAAAAGGGGGGAAAAGAAACCACCACATAGTCTGGTTTATATTCTCATTAGTTGTAAGTTTTGCTTATTTCTTTCACTAATCTGTGACTTCCTGGGAGGTAGGAAATAAGTATTACTCAACTTTGCATTACTCTGTTACCAAGGATGTACTAGGAGCATAGAAGATAGTAAGTGCTTTAATTTAAAATCATCAGGCTTTGAGCAAACTCTCAATATACTGCTTTTCACAAGATACTTATCAAACTCAGTGGAAACATTGATGGCATTGTTTGTCTGCAAGAAATATTTCTGAAATACTAGATTTTACAGTTTAATGCTAATAGTCTATGAGTGTTGAAAGTAATGTATTTCCTGCTAAGTTATCAAGAAGCATCCAGTTTAAAATATGATACACATTTATAAAATACAGCATCTCAGCTGGCATGCGAGTCACAGTGTTAGGTGAGAAATCAAATATTCACAAAGAACATGAAAGAGGGATATCATACGAGTTTGTTTTGTTTTCCAAGAATAAGACTCTCATCACCCCCTGAGTTCCTGCTCAATAACAAACACACAGATAGAACTGAGTATGCTGTAGCAGTGATTAGCCAAGTATACGTATTAATTTAGACTAGAAGAATATAAGCATTTTAACTGTCAGAGTTAATTAGCATATTTGGAAGTGGAGATGGAAAATGCGATAACATAGAGTACCAAACCCATTACATAAAATGCAAATAAGTATAAATAGAGGAGGGCTGGGCAGGACTTCAAGATCAGCACTGGATGCAGACATGGGAATACAGAACATGATCAGGAGCTAACACAAATGCTTCCCTCTTCCTTCTTCCTTCCTGGAATAAAAGTTAATTTAGTGTTTATTATGTAGCAGGCCCTGAGCTAGACATATAGAAATTAAAAAGCCTTTATGAATCTTACCCTCATACTTTAAGTGAAGAAAAAAGTAAATAAACAAAGTAATACAAATTAAATGCTATAATAGAATAAAAGTTCTGTGAGGCAGAAAAGCCCTTAAGGTTGCACAGGAAAAGAGCTGGAGGAAAGTGAAATTAGTGTGTGGGGGGGGTCGGGGGGGTCGGGAGGGGTTCTACTTCCAATGACATAAAAATGTGAGATGATGGATGACATCCAAGGACTACACTTCTAAAAGAGCAGTGTGGAGTGAAAAGTGACTAGGCCAGTCCTACCGGAACAAGGAGTTTGTGTTGGGAATAGAAGTATATAAGTTTAAAACTATAGGCAGGCAAAGGAAAGTTTATGCCTTAAAAGCAAGGGCCTAAGAAAATTAAAACTTCTCATTAGTCTGTTACAGTTGTGAAGAGGGGCATATGCCTGGAGGTTCTTTCATCCTCCAGTCTACCACTAGAGTTTGGTAGCTGAGGTCTACATAGGGAACATCAAGGAATAACAAAAAGTGTGAGAATCTCCAGAATCTTCCAGTGTAGACTCAAATCAGATAAATGCCTCAAGTTTCTTTCTTCCTCTCCTAACCCTATTCTGGTTGGCTTCCAAATGGAAGTAATCTGAAAACTAAAGGAGGCTCAGTACTCATCTGTATAGATAGTGAATTAAAGACAATTTTCTTTCCAGTTCTTGATGGCAGAACCATGTGTTCATTTTAGTGTAACAACTTTAAATATATTATTCTCCAGTAGAAGAATTACTACAGATAATAAATGAAATTGGTAAAACACCAGGTCATAAAATTAGCACACCAAAATCACTAGCACTTTTGTATATAGACAAAACCACTTAGAAGCTATAATAGAAGATCCCTTTATAAAGGAGTAATTTAAAAAAGAAAATACCTAAAAGTGAACAAGAAATGCCCAAAACTTATATAAGCCATAAAATACTATTGAAAGATACAGAAATAAAATTAAACAAATAGAAAGATATATCATGTTTTCAGATACAAAAACTCATTATCATAAAAATGTCAATTCTCTCTGTTATTGAATAAATTTAATTCAACCCCAATAAAAATATCTTAGTTTTTTTAAAAGCTGGAACTAGACATTGATTATAATGTTTATTTGGAAGAACAAGAATAATTTGAAAAATCTCAAAAAGAGAAGCAATGAGAGATGGGGCTAGCCATACCGGATAACTGAACATTTTACAAAGCTTCCATCATTAAAACCAAATAGTACTGGCACATGAATAAGCACATGGACCAAGAAAATAAAATAGAAAGTCAAGAAATAAACACTGATGTATAAGAAAATACAGTAATTGATAAAGACAGCACTATGAATTAGTGGGTAAAATGTGGCTTTTTAAATAAACAATGGTGGAATAAGTGGGTAATCATATGGAAAAAGATACAATCAAACTCATTTCTTGTAACTTATACTGGAATAAATCCTAATGGGATTAGAGTCTTTAATGTAAAAAGAAGAAATTAGTGAATTTCTCTACAACTTAGGAATAAAGAAGACTTTCCTCCCCAGAAGCAAAAAGGAAGACTATTTTGATTTCATAAAAAGTTTAAATTACATGATAAAAAACAGAATGAGAAAAAGGAAAAGAAAAATTCCAAACTGGGAAAAATTCTGCATCATCTGTTATAGAGAAAGGATTAACATCCCTAGTATATAAAAAGTTTCTAAAGTATAAAAGACAAAAATATCCCATGGAAAAACTGAATTGAGATATAGACAGAAGTTCACACACACACAAAACAGCAAAAATCTCACCATGTGAAAAGAGATTGCACATATCTCCCTCATAGGAAGAACGATGCAAGTCAAAACTACAGTGAGCCCTGGCCGAAGGCCTCAGTTGGTTGGAGCATTGTCCCATACACCAAAGAGGTGCATAGTTGATCTCCGGTCAGGGCATGTACAGGAGGCAACCAATTGATGCTTCTCTCTCATATCAATCTCTCTCTCTCTTTCTCTCCCCCCTCCCTCCTTTCCCCAAATCAATTAACATGTCCTCAGGTGAAGATTTAAAAAAATTACAAGTGAGATTTGAATTCTCACCAGTCATTTCTGATGATTGGTGAGAATTCAAAAGTTTGACAACACTCTTTCAGTGAGGGTGTTGGGAAGTGTACACTTCCCTATATTGCTTGTAGGAGTGCAAAATGCGCACGTGTTAATGGCAGGGAAACTGGCAATATCTGGCAAAATTACATGTATATTCCACTCAGAAATCCCACTTCTAGGATTCGTCCCAAACATACAGACAAAAATAAGAAAAAATGTTTGCATGAAGCTATTCATAACTACATTCTTCATATTATCAAAAGACTGGAAGGAACAATAGTCCATCAATAGGGAAGTAGTTGAATAAGTTGTGTTACATGTATGAACTGCAGAACTACAAAGCTGTAGAGAGAAATGAGAAACATCTGTATGTATTAGAATGGCATGATCACCAGGATATTCTGTGAAGAGAAAGAAGCGGGATGGAGAAAAGTGTTTTGGCAGACTACCATTTACCTAAGCAGGAATAGAAAGAATGAATGCATATACATTTGCCTATATACTTTTAAAAAATGGAATGATAAATCACACAATTTTTTAAATGGTTACCTGTGGGAGAAAGGAGTGGGGCAGAGGAAAGAGGGGTAAAAAATGTATTCAATTATTCCTTGCTTTTTTTAGTTTAGACTCTGGAACTATGTAAATATTTAATATAATTATACAGCAAAATGAAAAATTTTAAATCTCTAAAAATTGAAAGCAAAATGAAACAGATTTATTCACATATTCGGTTGGTGGCATATTCACACAGACAGGAACTATTCCAAGTGATTTTAAAATACAGGAATTTGAACGTACATTCTTACTGGTATATAAGGAAAAAAGAATTGAAAAAAAAGAAATTCAAAAATAAAAAACATTTCCTGTGTTCACATTGTTGATAGAGCTGCTGGTGTTATCCTGAAATTATTGTGAGTGTACTGTGGGTTAAAGCCAACCAGCAATGACATTGGCATGAGTGAGAACTAGGGTTTTTGCCGTGGGGGAAAGGAGACATGAATGTAAATTCACAATGCTGAATTTGAATTGGCAATGTCAGTGTGTACTCACAATGTATTTTTTTCTTTAAGTCTGTGTTTCCTATCTCTACCCTCTGAAGTGATCTGTAAACAATGACAAACCAAAAGTAGTGAGCAACTGTAGTGCCCAGTTTACAGCACTTCCCACTAAAAGAAGTCCTAGAAGAAATGGCTGATTCCATCTAAGGCAGAAAATATAAAAGAAAAGCTTGGAATGTTTTGTAATGCCAGAAATTAAGAAAGCATCAAAGATCACTGGGGTCATGTCAAAAGAACTCAGAAGCTAACTGGCCAAATTGGAATAGTTTGTTTTAATGAGTTATTAATAAAGGAATTAATTACAATGAGTTGAAAAACACACTTTATTTAAACCCATGAATTCATAATGATGAGAAAAAAACTAGTTATTCACATTTAGAGAATACTGGGGTACCAACACTTCATTCTGAAAACGAATATGTAAGAATCAAACATTTATTCTGCCTTCCCTATATGAACTCTACCAAATAGTTTCTGAAAGAAAACGTCTCATAATAAAAAAGAAGAAAGACTGATAGAATGTCATCATTTTACATTCATTATGAATTAATGGTTGTAGACCTTGATCATCAGTGACTGCTCACATACAAAAAGAGAGATAACTAAACATTGTGTGTCTTTTGATGTAAGTGCCTAACACCGCATATTGTTGGGAACGTCCTGCCTGGTTTCAGAAGCTGTAAACCCCCACGGCTAAGGTTGAGTAAAGGACCTCGGGACCATAAACCACTAAGGAGACAAAGCTTATCTTCCCAGCAGGGGCTCCACCTCTGCCCCCTTTTACTTCACCCTGCTTGGCCCCAGGCAGATGACTGGTTAGCCAATGATGGGTAAGATTCCTCAAGGGAGGGATGACCTAAGACAGAAACGGTCATGAAGGGGCCCTCAGGGAAGGACTTGGGGGCTATAGAAAAAGGGGGTGATGGACCCTCACCCCAAGGCTTTGACATAGCCTCAGTCCTCATTCTGTCTGCAAGAAGTCTCCTAATCTCTTGGCTGCCTTACTTCCCCTGCCTGACTTAAGCCTGAAACAATGCTGGAGGGTGGTGCAGCCCTGGGCAGGAACAGTCAGGTCCCCAGGGCTATCAGGCCTAGGAAAGAATGCATAAAATCCTGTTACACCTGCTTTGCTAAGAATGTCCTCAGTTTTCTGATAAGGGTCCAAGCATAAAATGAGTTTGTTTCCCAAAGCTTTATAGCCCTTTAGCTAACTGACCCTGACTCAGAATAAGCCCTCAGAATTCTTTGAATGTTGTCTATTGTTTGATCCTTACTGCCTGACAATGATTGATGAGCTTTACCTGTATTCCTGTGCAAACTGAACCCAGTAAAAGCCCACTGACGAGCAGGCTCCTGGCCCTTCTCCTCTGAGAAACTGGCCACCTCTCCTCCCCAAGCAGATCATGTCTTGGTAGACTTATTCTCATCCGTAGCAGACGAGGGGGCGTGGGGCTCTTCAGGCAGGGGCCCCTCACAGCATAAGAAGTAGTCTTTTAAAAAAAATTTAAAAACCAAGCCTAAATTTAATCAAGCATAACTTAAAACTAAACTACCAATTTACAGGAAATACAGAGGGCAAAATCGTATATTAAACAATACCATGGGGATAACTAAGCAAAATTCAGACTGTGGAAAACGTAGGACAAAAACATGGGTCCTCCAACAAATAAATGTCCAGTTGAGAGAGAGGGAGGAAACCTTTAGATTAAAAAAGACTTAAGGGACAATAGCAACCAATGGCAATATATGAATTTTTTTTGGATCCTGATTCAAATACCGTAAAAAACAAACTTTGTGAGATAATCAAGGATATTTGAATACTAAATATTTGATGGTATTAAGAAATTGTTAATTTTTTCATGTAATGATAATTTTGTAATTATGTTTTTGTAAAAGTCCATATCTTTTAGAAGTACACATTGAAATACTTACAGATTAAACCATATGAAGTCTGGAATTTACTCCTGTGAAATGATAAGATCGAAACTAAGACAAGGACTCCTTTCAAAATGTTTGGATGAACAAGGTCCCTCTCCCCAGGGAAATATGTCATACTTTAAAGAAAACTTGGTAACAGTTCAGGCCAAGATGGAGGTGTAGGTAGAAACCCTTCGCTTCCTTGCACAACCAAAAGGAGGATAACAACCAATCTAAAATCAATAAACAACCAGCAGTGCCAGGAAATCAAACTGCATGGAGCTCTGACAACCATGGAATTAAAGAAGCAGTCAAACAGAACACCCAGACCGCTAAGGCGGTGGACAGAGAGAAACCAAGGCAAGGCAGTGACCCTGCGGGCAGCTGGCTGTGGTGAGGCAGCGGGGCTGCATGGGCAGGGCGGCTGCATGGGCAGGGCTGACTTAAGAGGAAACTGAGTCTCAGAGGTGGCGGTAGACTATGGCGGTTGCTGCAGCGGGAGAAACTCTGAGTCTCACACAAGTTGGTTGAAAGGTGCGCTAGAGAGAGCAGGGGAGCTGCATTCTTCCCTCTCTGGCCCCTCCCGGAGAGGCAGCGCCGGCAGTGCAGCAAGGAGGGCTGCCCTGCCTGGGTGACTACAGAAGGCCTCACCCACTTACAACTAATCAGGGGCCCCCAGCAAAGAAATAGGGTCAAAATGAAAGAACAGAGCAAAGCTTCAGAAAGAGAGCTAAATGATAAGGAGATAGCCAACCTATCTGATGGAGAATTTAAAACCCTGGTAATCAAAATGCTCACAGCACTGATTGAGCTTGGTTGAAAATTGAAGGATACCCAAAATGAAATAAAGCAAAGTTCAGGGGACCAACAATGACAGGAAGGAAACCAGGACTCAAATCAACGGTATGGACCAGGAGGAAGAAAGAAACATCCAACTGAAACAAAATGAAGAAACAAGAATTCAACAAAATGAAGAGAGACTTTTGAACCTCTTTGACAACTTGAAACATTCCAATATCCAAATCATAGGGGTGCCAGAAAAGCACAAAAGGAAGAGCAAGAAATTGAAAACTTATTTGAACAAATAATGAAGGAAAACTTCCTCAATCTGGCAAAAGAAATAGACTTTCAAAATTCCGGGAAGCCCAGAGAGTCCCAAAGAAGTTGGACCCAAAGAGGAACACACCAAGGCACATCATCATTCAGTTACCCAAGATTAAAGATAAGGAGAGAATCTTAAAAGCAGCAAGAGAAAAGGAGACAGGCACCTACAAAGGAGTTCCCATAAGACTGTCAGCTGATTTCTCAAAAGAAACCTTGAAGGCAAGAAGGGGATCAAAAGAAGTATTCGAAGTGATGAAAAGCAAGGACCTACATCCAAGATGACTCTATCCAGCAAAGCTATCATTTAGAATGGAAGGGCAGATAAAGTGCTTCCCAGATAAGGTCAAGTTAAAGGAGTTCATCATCACCAAGCCATTATTATATGAAATGTTAAAGGGATTTATCTAAGAAAAATAAGGTGATCAAACATTTGAACATTAAAATGACAACAAACTCACAACTATCGACAAATGAACCTAAAAAAATAAAAGAAAAACAACGAAAAGAGAAACTAAGCAAATGACTAGAACAGGAACAGAATCAGAGAAATGGACATCACATGAAGGGTTTTCAGTGGGGAGGGGGAAGGGAGGAATAGTGGGGGAAAGGTACAGGGAAGAAGAAGCATAATTGGTAGGCATTAAATAGATTGGGGGAGGTCAAAAATGGTACAGGAAACAGAGAACTCAAAGAACTTGTATGTACGACCCATGGACATGAACTAGGTGGGGGGGCAAGTTGAGGGGTTGAGGGGTGGAGGGGGGATATAGGAGGAAAAATTGGGAAAACTGTAATAACATAATCAACAAAATATACTTAAAAAAAATGAAATGATAAGATCCACAGGGCGCAATAGATTAAAACACATTGTCCACGAGTTGATCATTACTGAATCAGAGTGATGGAAATTCTTTATTCTGTTCTCTCTACTTTTGTATGTGTTTGAAATTTTTCATAATAAAAGGTAAAAATGTTACCACTTGGTACCAGAACTCCTCTTTGTTTCGGAAAATCTTTGGAACTTTGGAGATGTGAGACCCTGTGGGCTTGAAGAGGAGATAGGCAACTCATCAGTATAGTGAGCGTGGGTATTATTAGTCCTGGAGATATTTGAGTGCATTTACTGATTGAGAGAGAGGTGCCAATAGAGACAGACAACTTGTAAACACAGGGAATTGAGGATAGTTGACAGAACAAGGCCTTGTTTTAATAATAGGCTGAGCTCAACTATTTCTCAAACTAATCTTTAAAAATTAATTTCTCCCTAGCAAACATCTCTTTCAATGTTCTGCTCTTCAGAGATCTCATGCAATATTAAAATATCAGCTCTCTTACTAAATGTCTTCCAAATCAGTACTTCCAACTCTGTCCCTTCTCTGCCTTTTCATCATTTCTATTTACATTTTCTGTCACTTCCTCTAAGGTAACATGCCCACAAACTAACTTCTCTGACACCCTCCTGACTTCCCTACTTGTGTCAATGGGACTATATGTCCTAGTCACCAGTTTGCTAATCTGCCAGGTACTCTTTACTTCTTCATTTCCTTTAACACCCCCAGTCCCAGCCAACAAACTCAGTAGGTTTTTTTTTCTAGGCCTCTTGCCTGTTATTTTTTCATTCCCATTACCACATCTCTATAACACAATTTGCAAATTATTCATTCATTCCAACAAGTATTTTTTGAGCACTTGCTATGTACCAAGCACTGCTCTAGATTCTGGGGATACATCAAGGAACAAACACATTTTTGCATTCTCATGAATCTCTAGAAATTCCATTATCAAGGAAGGTAGGTCCTTAGTTGTAATAACCCAACAACAGTAAGAGTCCTAAAAGATCAATATTTGGTGACTTCCCCATCTTGATAGTTCAATTAAAATAGAAGCTTTGACTCTTTTCTAGATAACAGAACAAAGTCCCCTGGCTCTACCCTCCACACTGGTGGTTTCTTGCATGAAACAGTAGAGAAAGTAGTTGTCCAAATTCCTCCCTCTGAAAACCCTATTCAATATTTAGACAACTGAATCTCACACTCAGGCAACAGAAAAATTAAATTCAAATGGCCCCTAAACATATAAAAAGATGTTATCATTGTCCTGGCCATGTGACTTGGTTGGAGCATCGTCCCTTACACCGAAAAAGGTTGCAGATTTCTTCCCTGCTCAGGGCACGTACTAAGTTGCTGGTTTGGAGTTCAATACCTAGTCAGGGAACCTAGTGGAAACAACCAATCTCGATCTCTCTCTCCACCCCCTTCCTTTCTCTAAACCTTTCAGATTGCTAAAAAACAAAAGTGTGACTATCTATTGTTTATAAGATCATGGAAATAAATAAACTGTTCTTGGGAATAAAAGAAACCCACACTCCTTGAACAGAATTTGAAAGGAATTTCAATTGCATTTATTCTTTGACCCAGCAATCTCACTTCTAGCAAGTCATCCTAAAAATATACTTGCATTTATACAAAATGACAAATTTACAAGGTTATTTGTTGAAGAACTGTTTGTATTAGTCAAGACTGGAAGTCGCCCAACTGTCTATCCATAGAGCAGGGTTTCTCATCTCAGCACTAATTGATATTTGGGATCAAATAAATTCTTTGTTGTGGGGGGCATCCTGTGCAATGCGGGATATTTAGCAGCATCCCTAGCCACTACCCATAGACACCAATAGAATTATTCCCCCCAAACCAAAATGACTACAGGCATTGACAAATGTCCCCTGGTGCTGGGGTGAAATGGGACAAAATCTTTCCCACTTCCCTGCTATAGAGAACTGATTGAATAAACAATGGTACATCCATAGGTGGAATACCATGTAGTTGTAAGAATCATGAGCAGCTTTCAATGTACTGATAAGGAGAATTGATTGGATAGTAAAAAATATGAAAACAAGAGAAGAAAGGAAGCTGCTATTTTGACTACTACAAGGGTGCCAAGGAGAGGTGGAGGTGAGCCCGTGTCTCCATTATCCATAAGGCTTTCTAAAAGGATACGGGGTGGGCAAAAGTAGGTTTACAGTTATATGTACAGGAAACACAGGGTTTATTGTATTATTGCTTATTTTTGTATTATATATTTTTCCACATAAACAACTCTAAATGTACTTTTGCCCACCTCCATAGTTTAGATAACTTAAATTTTTAGCTGCATAAGAGGTAAGGCTATAATTTTCGCCAAGATTCTCTATAATTTTCGCCTATATTCAAGAAATATAGTGAGCTATTGAAAGAGCAACAAGGTCATTTTATAAGTTACAAAAATATTTCTCATATAAATAAATTTTTATAGAAATAGTTAAAAATATACAGTGTTAAAAGGTTGAGTGTACTTGCTTTTAACTGAGGAACTTGTGCCACTGCAAAGCATTTTCAGAGATCTGTTCTAGAATCCATTAATAACTGCTTATGGAAGTTACATAGTTCTATTCTTCTAATGGATTTTTACTTCCTTTTGAAGATCTTTACTCTTTAAAGTCCTAAGCCAGAACACAAGCAAGCTGCTGTCTTTGTGTTGCCAAAAATGTAAAACTGTCCTCCAGTTGTGACTGAAATTGAAATAGCTACCTCATAAGAGAGAAAAAGATATCCTGCTTATAAAATGTATATCACTGACATTGTTCCACAAAATCCATCTCTGATTAATCTTGCAGCTGACCCTGAGATCTGTTTATTTCTCCACTCATTCAACATCATGCTTGAGTGCCTACTGTGCACCAGGCATTACGTTAGGTACGGAGAATAGAGCAACAGCCATAAATGATACATTTCTTGCTTTCCAGGAGTAAGGGAATTAGACCCTAAAAAATCCATAAGTACATAATGTTATGGGAGTACAGAGAGGAAGCACAGAAGAATTGGTTTATAAATTTGTCTTCTTTATATTGCTCATATCAATCCTCATGACTGTAACAGCTGTCTTACTCTTTTATTGCCTGTCCTTCCTATAGCATTCAGTTTAGGTTCTATAAAGTTCCTCCTGCTTAGAGAAATCTTTCTGCACTATCCCCAATATATAATAAATGTAAAATATGTTTATTGATCATATACTATGTTCTAGGCCCTTATACATGCAATACTTTTATTATCCTTACATCAGCCCTTTGAGGAAGTGTTGGTTATGTCCACTTTACAGAGGAGAAAATGAAGCTTACAAAAGTTAAATAGGCTTCCAGTTAAGATGGCAGCATAGGTAAATACAGTGCTCACATCCTCTTGCAACCACATCAAAACTACAACTAAATTATAGAACCACCATCATTCAGATCCACCCAAAACATAGCTGAACAGAAGTCCTCCAACTAAGGACATAAAGAAGCAGACATATTGAGACTGGTAGGAGGGGCGGAGACATGGAACAGGCTGGTCCCACACCCATGTGTGACAGATAAAATTCAGGAAGGATATTTCAACTTGGAAGTTACCCCGAGGAGCAAGGGATCCCAGCTCCACACCAGGCCCCCCAACCCACGGTTCCAGCACTAAGAAGAGAAGTCCCCATAACTTCTGGCTGTAAAAATCAGCAGGAGTTGTGGCTGAATGAGGCAGAGGGCTATAAGGGTCCCAGGCAGTTCCTGTTAAAGGGCCCAAGCGCAGCCTTGGCTGGGTGAGTCAGTTGGTTGGAGCACTGTCCCACATACCAAAGGATTGTGGATTTGATTCCTGCCCAGGGCACATACCTGGGTTGCAGGTTCAGTGCCCGGTTGGGGCACAAACAGGAGGGAACCAACTGATGTTTTCCTCTCACATCAACATTTCTCTCTCTCTTGCTCTCTCCCTCTCTTTCTCTCAAAAAAAATATCCTCCATAACTTGGTGAAGGAAATAGACATACAAGATGAACCCAAACAGGCCCACATCAAAATTACAATGCAAAAGGTTAAAGACAAGAGAGAATCTTAATAGCAGCAAGAGAAAAGCAGTTACAAGGGAGCTCCCATAAGACTGTCAGCAGATTTCTCAACAGAAACTTTGCAGGCCAGAGGGATTGGCAAGAAATATTCAAAGGATGAAAAGCAAGGACCTACATCCAAGATTACTCTAATCAGCAAAGCTATCATTTAGAATAGAAGGACATATAAAGAGCTTCACTGACAAGAAAAAGCTAAAGGAGTTCATCACCACAAAACCAATATTACATAAAATGTTAAAGGGTCTTCTTTAAGAAGAAGCAGCAGCCCTGGCCAGATAGGTCAGGTCCTGATATGCTAAGGTTGGGGTTTCCATCCTCACTCAGGGCACATACAAGAATCAACCAATGAAGGCATAAATAAGTGGAACAGCAAATTGATGTCTCTTTCTCGTTTCTTTCTTCTCTCTCTCTCTCTCTCTCCCTGTCTCTTTCTCCCTGTCTCTTGCTCTCTCCTCTCCCTCTCTTTCTCTAAAATCAATAAATAAATTTTTTAAAGAGAACCAAAAAAGATTTAAAATATAAACAGTAAAATGACAATAAACACATATCTATCCACAATTGTATCTAAAAAACAAAATAAATGAACAAGCAGAACGGAAACTCATAGGGAGAACAGAGACTCCTAGGAAACATTTGATGGTTGCCAGGTGGGAGTGGGGTTGGGAGGATTGGCTAAAAAGGTGAAGGGATTAAGAAGTACAGTTTGGTTGTTACAGAATAGTCCTGGGGATGTAAAGTACAGCAAAAGGGATGTAGTCAATAATATTCTAATAACTATGTATGGTGTCACATGGGTATGACATTTATCAGGATGATCACTTAGTAAGTTATATAATGCATAGTCACTAGGTTGTATACCTGAAACTAATATAATATAGTATGTTGACTGCAATTGAAAAATAAAAAATTATTTAAAAACATTAAATAACTTGTTCAAGTTCTTCCTGCTGCTAAGTGGTATGCAGATTTGAAAAAAGGCCTGGTTCCAAAGCCTGTACTCATAAACGCTGTGTCAAATGGTATAACATTGTATTCCTCTGAACTCTTATAGCATTTGTTAACTGCACCACTTATTCACTCATCAAAGATTAAGCGTCTGTTTTGTACCAATCATAATAAATGACTCTTGCTCACATTGTTTACTACTTAGGCTATTGTTTGTTTGCTGGATTGTGGGTATATGTGTAATTGTCCGACTTTCTCTGATTGATTGTAAATTTCTTATGGGCGAGAGCTTTTGGATAGGCTTTACAATATAGCTTTCATCCTACATTTGACTCACACTCAGCTAACCACTAAGTCCTTTTGATTCTATCTTAAAATGCCTCTCAGATCTTTTTCTTGCTTTCCTTACCTATTACTACAGCCTTAACACAACTTGCATCATTTCTTCCCGTGTTACCTAAGTAAATCTCTGAACCTTCATTTTCTTCTTCTCCCTTCAATGATTCTTCCTCTATGCAGCCCAGACTTGTCTGTATAAAGTATGCATCTTATATCATTCCTCTTATCAAACACCACTTATTCCAGAGGGTAAAGGCAACATTCCTGAGCCCTTAGCCTGAGGTCTATCAGAACATTCCTCTCCTGTGCCTCACTAATACACACCCCACTTTCTAGCGTACTAGTCCAGCCACATTTCCCAGACAGAACAAATTCTTCCATAGCCCTGGGTCTTCTGCCATGCTGGAATGAACTCCCTTTCCTGTTCACATGGCGAGCTCCTCCTCATCCTTCAAATGCCAGTTCAGATGTTCTAAATCTTAGTCCCATTAGTGCCAGAAGTGAAAGCTCCTTCTGTGCTTCACTTTGCTCACATTTCCACGTTTCACTCATTCACATTGATTTATTTAGATACTGACTACCTTGTTTTTTCCTTTTAGTCTGTGCTCCTTGAAAAGAAAGGACTGTGTCTCCTCCCTATTTTTACTATTATAGAGCAGGTTCACAATATAAGTAAGTAATGAATCAACACTTAGATGAACATTCTTCTCTTTTTAAAACAGCTTTTTTTTTTGCCCATTCTTTCCCATTAGAATTAGGCTACATATATCCATAAAAGCATTTCTTAAAGCCTCAACGTGGATTTTTTGTTACATGTTTCTTTCTCATAAGATTTTTTTCCCTTTCCCACTTCTATAACCACAGGGAACCCAGGGTGTCCTGGAGACCATCTTTCCTCAATTTCCACTCATTCTATTCAATTCTGGAGCATCAAACAAGCTTCAGGCTTGCTCTTATTCTTAAGTCGTAGAGCTACTTTTCAATTCAGACTAATATCCTAGTCTTCTTTTCATTCAGACTATGCACCAGTCAACACTAATTTACTTTAATGGCAAACACTAGTCAAAATAGAAAGACAAAATCAAATAAAGTCACTATAATGGCTTTTACCAAAAATTAAATCCTTTCTCCCCTATCTTCAGTAGATAGAGGTACCAGGCAGCTATAGAGGCTGGATTTCCCAGGCTCTTACCAGCAGGTCTGCTGTTTCCTGCATATTTCAGGGAAAGGGCACTCTGTGGATCAGCGCTCAGGGAGTCAGCATTCCTATGAAGTTCACTGCCACTGACCCCAGAAGTTGGAGCACACTCTTCCATGGATAACTCCCCGTCCAGGTCTAACTGCACCTATGCATTGAGGTGTTTTAGTGCGGAGTACATTTAAATATTGTAATTTGATTTGAAATTGATGATGCAAATATGACATGCATTTGATACTTGCTTACCACACCATAGACCACTTAAGGGCAGAAACTATCAACTATAATACCTTGAGCAGAAAAGACACCTAACAAATACTTCTCTAATTCAGTGAATTTAAACTTGGGCTAGGTACACAATTTACAAACCATATGGGGAAAAAGAAAATAAAAATACAGATCCCCTTGTTCGAAAAGCAGGAAAAAACTACCATAAAAAGTACTAAAATGTAATGTTTATATCAACATTATTCACAGTAGCCAAAAAGTAGAAACAATTCAAATGTCTACCAACTGATAAATGGATAAAAAAAGTGGTATTCTATCAAATGGAATATTGTTCAGCCATAAAAAGGAAGGAGGTACTGCCACATGCTACAACATGAGTGAACTTTGAAAGCAATATGCTAAGTAAAAGAAGCCAGTCACACCCCCCCACACACATTTATATGATTCCATTCCTATGGAACATCCATAATGGAAATCTATAGAGAAGAAAAGCAGATGAGTGGTTGCCCAGGGCTGGGCAGGGCAGAGGGACCTGCAGTGGTGAGAGGAGGCTGGGCTTTTTGAGGTGATGAAAACATTCTAAAATTGACTATGGTAATATTCGCACCTATCTACCAATATACTGAAACCACTGAATGTATACTTCTAATGGAGGAATTGTATGGTATGTGAACTGTATCTTAATAAAGCTTTTTAAAAAAAGATTTTATTTATTTATTTTTAGAGAGACGGGAAAGGAGGAAGAAAGGAGAGAAACATCTGATGTGTGAGAGATACATTGAGTGGTTGCCTCTTGCAAGCCCCCATGGGGCAGCCTGGCCCAAAACCTAAGCATATGCCCTGCTTAGAATCAAACCTTTTATTCACAGGCTGGCACTCAATCCATTGAGCCACACCAGCCATGGCTTAATAAAGTTATTTTTAGGTCTTCCAGCCAAGATGGAGGCATAGGTAGATACATTTGCCTCCTTGCACAACCAAAAGAAGGACAACAACAAATTTAAAAACAAAAAATAACCAGAACTGCCAGAAAATCAAACTGTATGGAAGTCTGACAACCAAGGAGTTAAAGAAGAAACATTCATTTAGACCGGTTGGAGGGATGGAGACGGGCAGCCAGGGAGGAGAGGACTCAGCAAGGTGGCAGCTGGTGGGCCAGGGGGTCCCACATTTGTGTGCTGATAACCAGAAAGAACAACTAGGGCATGAGACAGATGGCGCAACCCAGGGTTCCCTCATGGGGAAATGAAATCTCAAAACCTCTGGCGGTAAAAACATGTGGGGGTTGCAGTGTGAGAAAAACTCCCAGTCTCATAGGAGAGTTCACTGGAGACACCACAGGGTCCTAGAAAGCACAAAACCCCACTTACCCAGGAATCAGCACCAGAAGGGCCCAATTTGCTTGTGTATAGCCGGAGAAGAGACTGAAAGCCAGCCCGGAGCCAAAAGAGCAGCATTGTTGCCTCTAAGACCCCTCCCCCACATATAGCACCACAATTCAGTGATGTGGGTTGCCCTGCCAGAGCTCCGCCCCTTACAGTGCAATAGCTGTGCTGAGACAAAAAAGTATGGTCCAAATGAAAGAACAGATCAAAGCTCCAAAAACAAAACTAAGCCACAAAGAGATAGCCAACCCATCAGGAACACAGTTCAAAACACTGGTAATCAGGATGCTCACAGAAATGGTTGAGTATCGTCACAAAATGGAGGCAAAAGTGAAGGCTATGCAAAGTGAAATGAAGAGATACGTACAGGGAACCAACAGTGATGGGAAGGAAACTGGAACTCAAATCAATGGTTTGGACCAGTAGAAACAAATAAACATTCAACTGGAACGGAATGAAGAAACAAGAATTCAAAAAAAGGAGGAGAGCCTTAGGAACCTCAAGGATATCTTTAAACGTTCCAATATCCAAATCATAGGGGTGCCAGAAGGAGAAGAGGAAGAGCAAGAAATTGAAAACTTATTTCAATAAATAATGAAGAACTTCCCAATATGGCAAGGAAATAGACTTCCAGGAAGTCCAGGAAGCTCAGAGAGTCCCAAACAAGTTGGGACCCAAAGAAGCACACACCAAGGCACATCATAATTACATTACCCAAGATTAAAGAGGAAAGTCTCTGAAAAGCAGCAAGAGAAAAGGAGACAGGCACCTACAAAGGAGTTCCCATAAGACTGTCAGCTGATTTCTCAAAAGAAACCTCGAAGGCAAGAAGGGGATCAAAAGAAGTATTCGAAGTGATGAAAAGCAAGGACCTACATCCAAGATGACTCTATCCAGCAAAGCTATCATTTAGAATGGAAGGGCAGATAAAGTGCTTCCCAGATAAGGTCACATTAAAGCAGTTCATCGTCACCAAGCCCTTAGTATATGAAATGTTAAGGGACTTATCTAAGAAAAAGAAGGTGATCAAAAATTTGAACGGTAAAATGACAACAAACTCACAACTCTCAACAACTGAACCTAAAAAACAAAAACAAAAACTAAGCAAACAACTAGAATAGGAAGAGAATCACAGAAATGGAGATCACATGGAAGGAGATCAGTGGGGAAGGGAACATGGGAGAATGGGGGAAAAGGTACAGGGAATAAGAAGTATAAATGGTAGGTACAAAATAGACAGTGGGAGGTTAAGAATAGTTTAGGAAATAGAGAAGCCAAAGAACTTATACGTGTGACCCATGGACATGAACTAAGGGGGCAGGGATTCTGGTTGGAGGGGGTTGCAGGGCAGAGGGGAATAAATGGGGAGAAAATGGGACATCTATAATAGCATAATCAATAAAATATATTTTAAAAAGTAAATTTAAAAACTGAAACCCAATTTAGTTATCAGAATAATATTTTTGGTTCAGGCCAAAAATATTTTTAGCTCGGGCATGTGAATCTAAATTTTCAATTATATACTTTATGAAATACAGGTTAAATATTTCAGATAAAATTTTAGCCTCCAAATTGAAATATACTGTAAGTATAAAATACACACTAGCTTTCAAAGATTTAGTATAAAAATATAACATTTTATGAATATTTTATATTTATTACATATTAAAATATAATGCACTACATTTTATGTAAAATTAATATATATTAATATGTAAAACTTGTTACATATTAATATTAGATATATTGGGTTAAATAAAATACATTATTAACATTTTTTTAAAAGCTGTTTTTAAAAAAGGTACTAAAATATAAAGTTTTTTCCTTTCTTCTGAGATCTCCTGGATTTGCAATGGTGTTTTTAATTGGGTATTTAATGTTGTTCTAAGGAAAGAAAAATTTTAATTTAACTTATTAGCATGAATTTTAATGTTCATCTTTGTATTATGCAATGCCAGTTTTAAGTGCCAATGTAAGAGCAATGAACTCATGCAGAATTCCCAAAATTACGCAATTCGTATATAGGGGTGGGCAAAAGTAGGTTCACAGTGGTCATGCAAATAAATAATACAATAAATAATAAATAACAATAAAATAATAAACTCTGTGTCACATACAACTACAAGCCTACTTTTGTCCACCCTTGTCTTGTAGCTCATGCATGCATGTGAATTTCATTCTCAGAAGGATGGTGGAAAAGTTGCAGAAAACTAACTCAACTGTTTTTATTTCACTTTTTAAGATGCACACATTCTACCAGCACTAACTCTAGCTTACTGCTGAGTAAGGTAGAACTGAAAGGGAAAGAACTATGGGTTGCTACCTTTTCCTTCCTGTCTGTGTCATCATATGTCATTCAGAGTAAGTGGTTGGCCAACACAGGGAAGTGACATATGTGAGAAAGGCTATGATACGGTTCCTTGGTCATTTGTGTTGTTAGGATGCCATTGCTTGCTTTCTGCTTTCAAAGCAAGTTCTGGTTTGAACGGAAAGCATGGCCTCTCAGGGCCATTAGGGACCTGCTTAGTTTTGGACACAACATGCTTACCTTGCACTTGCTTTGAGTATTACTGAACTCTCAGGCATTCTGGATCTACACTGGAATTCTGTGTTTCTGGAGGCAAATCTAGAGAACTAATGAAAATTTTGCAGCAAAAAAAAAAGGAGGATGTTTATGTCTTCTCTGCTCATGTGCAGGTTTTATTGTCCCATCAGACTTCACTTACAAAATGCTCGTATACTTTTAAGATAAAATTTTTAAGAATTTCAAAATGGAGAGAGCAGAGTTTAACCATCCGTGGGACAGTTTTGAGGGTGGGCCTCGTGTGACTACACAGGTTGCATGTCCATACAGCCAACACTGATTGAAGTATTTGATTTCTAAATGATTTTAGATATGCAGTACATCTGAAGACATGAAATTGCAAGCTCTAGTCTTTTCTCCAAGTGAGTGACTGTGAGCAAATGATGTTGTGTTCTTTAGGCTCTCATGCTTTAATTGGGTGTTTTCATCTTTTCCTTATACTGACCTGACCTAAAAAATCTACAAGACTGAATTACATTTTGCTCAGATTCAGTTTAAAGAAGAGTTCAGTGAAAATATATTCCATAATCACCTGAATATCTAGGCATGAGTCTAACTGGGGAACAGATTGCCCTCTTCAAAAGGTTTTTACCCTCAAGAGGGACTGTGGTTGAAGGAGGGAAGAGGGGGGCAGGGAGGGACTGAGCAGTTGGAGCCTGTGAGGAAGGTGGCCCGTGGGTGGTTGTGGTTCCTTGGGGCTATGCATCTGGTCTGGATTTGCAGCAGATAAACCGGGAGGGGTCTGTGATAAAGCTGCCAGTCTCCCAACCCTCTCCCAGGATAAATGAGTCAAACGGTAGTTTGTAAATTACAATTGCAGATTCTCTACAATAAATTTTAAATAGCTTTTTATCTACAGCTAATTTAATGGCCAAATTAAAGGTCACCTGTACAGATTGCCTAAGAAAAATATTCAAATAATAAGTTATTTATACTACTTACTATTTAACCAGAAAAAAAAATACTTTCTTTAGGGCTCATGTAGCTAAAGCATAGAACACTTCTGTTATTTTATAACCGTTACAGTAATAGGCAATCAAAAATACTTACTGAATGTAGAATGAGATGAAAGAACTTAGTTTTGAAGAAAAGCAGTTTAAGCTGGGGTGATGGGCTGCTAGATGTTATTGAATGCAGTGAATTCTAGTATCCATTATTCTGTTAGTAAGAAAAAGGTGTTAGCTGACATTTCTCTTTCTAACCCAGTACTACATAATGATGATAGGGTTTCATATATAACCCTGGGCCTCATGTAGTAATTAAAAAATTTAAAATGGTGTCAATACATTTAATTTTTATTTTGGTAACATCATATTTCAGTGCTTTGAAGATCTAATCCCCAGAGCATTGTATTTATAGCATACACATGGTGTTTCATTATCAATACATCCTATTCTCTGATGAAGTATACGCAAATGAGCAAAGATTTTATTTGGTTTCTAGGTTAAGATTTCTAAACTTCTCTGTATATCATTAAAAACATATTTCTACTCTTTAAAAAATTGTTTCTTTTCATTGTCAAATAAACATAATGAATTTTTTATTTTTCCAGATCCCTGCCCTTCTAAGGTTATAAAATTCACTTCGTTGCCTTCTGGTGTCACAAGCCCTTCTAACAAAACAGTGTGCACCCTCTGGGAACTGCATGATGCAAGTGTGAATTTTATCCCTGTGCAGATGGATAACATACTGCAGTTCGGGAAAAGGGGGCGGGGGCCTGGGAAATACAATCTCAGACCCATTTTCACGACATTGTTCGAGCACAGAACAATCGGAGAGCCCACCTGGGACCTTCTAACATTAAAGAACACTCAGTGCATGAAAAGATGCACTAAGCTTACCTTTTAAAATGACGATGCATCTAGCTCTAATTCTTAAAGAAAACCATTTAAACATCTAATTATATAACTAATGCCAAAATGAGATTTTAAAAAAACTTCTGACTCAATTACATTTCCTGGACATAAAATTGCAGAAATCAAAGCTTTTCCTACACCTACTCTCCCTTCCCTTTATTTGACTTACCGGTATGTGAATTCCCAAGGTATTGGACTCTGTATCCAGGGAACAACTTTATCATGGATGACAATAATCCAAGCTTTACCTAAAAGATCCTTTATCTAAAAGAAGTAAATCTATGTTGCTAATCTAAGAATTTACAAGTGATCATTGCCAGCATCGATCATCTGTTACTGGAGAAACTGCAGTGGAAACAATGACGCCAAAGAAAAACAATTTTTTTCTTTATCACCCCAACTGGTAGATTGGGGGAATGCCATGGTTGCAATGTTTCCTAATTAGATCAGGGCAATTGACAAAAAAGTTCCCCATTGTTTCCTTATGAATAAGATGTTAAAGAGCCCTGGCTGGTGTAGCTCAGTGGATTGAGCATCGGCCTGTGAGCCAAAGGGTCACCGGTTAGATTCCCAGTCGCGGCACAAGCCTGGGTTGAGGGCCAGTTCGGGTGCCCAGTGCAGGGCATGTGGGGGGCAACCACACATTGGTGTTTCTCTTTCTCTCTTTCTCCCTCCCTTCCCCTCTGTCTGAAATGGATGAATAAAATCTTTTTAAAAAAAAGTGTTAAAGAGTAGGCAGGCAGATGGCATTACAAGTATCTTCATAGCTGATGGGACATTGTACCCAAAGGCTATTAAACTAGTCTGGAGAGAATTTTCTGGTAAAGTGTTCTGAATAAGATCTTGGACTTGCCCAATTCAAGATTTATATCGGTGATTTAGATCATGATTTTGAAGGGTTTTTTTTTTTTAAACAAAACTTTACTCAAGTAAAATCATCACAGAAGACAAATATATGTAATAAGGTGGGGAGTAAACAGACACTTCCACGCTCCTGTAGGTCTCCCGGGGCTCAGTTAGAGCACTGCTGACCAGGTTAATAATGCTAGCTAACTTTTACTGGGACTCACCATGTGCCAGGCACTGTGCTAAGAACTCTAGAGTCTATTGTCTCATGTAATTATCACCGCATCTTTCTATGAGAAAGAAGCCCTAATTCATTCCATTTTACAGATAAGGAAACTAAAAGTCAGAGTTAGTGAGTTGACTGCTGAGTTAATTAATGATAATACAGTGATAAATAAGGATGCTGGCCTGACAGGTTTCCTGACTCCAAAGCCCAGACTTTCACTGCCGTGTTCTTGGCCTTCTATGAGAGTGTGCACATTACAGGGGTCAAATGTTGGGCAGTGCGGAGAGGCGAGAGGGACAGAAGGGTCCTGGCCTCAATCAAAGCAGCCTAAACCCCAAACACACCGTCCAGCCAATCTCACTGAGTCCATCTGTATCTGCTTTCCCATCTCTTACCTCCATCTCTTTTTTCCTTCTGCCTCTCTTCCTTTCCCAGCTACTCATCTGTGGCTTCTCATTGTCAGCACCAACCCTTGATCAAATTTGGCACCTTGTGGTTAAACACAGGCTTCACCCTATGATGTTCCCATTGCTTCTCTGATTGAATCTGACAGTTACTTCTGCTTTCTAGGAGCCCACACATCTGTTTTCAGTTTTGCGATGCCCCAGGTGTGGCCACCAGAATGACAGATGTGGGGAAACTGTTGGTACTGGGAAAACTGAGTGAACGTCAAATATATTCTGTTTCTTTGATTTAGAACAAAAACACAAGACTTTTATCTCATGAGGTAAAATTAAGTGCTCTAGTTCCCCATACTTCTTCCTTCCTACTAATTCACTAGTTTGAGCTAAAGTATTTCAACATTGCTTTGAAAAGAAAAATTTTGCTTATGCCATGCTGGCATGTAGTCACTAATGGAATACTTGTAAGAAACGTGAGAACTGCTTTTTTTTTTCACACACATTCATAATAAACACCTCAAATGCAGTAGGCAATTAATATTCATGTAGAATTCAATGTATGGAAAGAATCTTTCCATAGCAATCAATAAAAACGCATACAAAGAAAAACAGGTGGCTGCCCTGGCCAGGTAGCTCAGTTGAGAGCTACCTCCTGATATGCCAAGGTGGCAGGTTCAATCCCAGGTGAGGGCACATACAAGAATCAGCCAATGAATACATAAATAAGAGGAGTAACTAATCGATGTTTCTCCCTCTCTCTTCCTTTTCCTCTCTCTTTCTAAAATCAATAAATTTTTAAAAATGACTTGGTAAAAGTACTTTATTCTATACCCTTTATAAATGTCTTTATGATTTAATATACTTTAAAAAAATGCAATAGGATGAGATTATGCTATTAGTATATTAAAAGTATGTTTCTGTTTCTTAGTTGTAAGGTCCCTTAATGGAATAAAGATCACAGCATCAGAGAGAGAGAGAGAGAGAGAGAGAGAGAGAGGAAGGAAGGAAGGGAGGGAGGGAGGGAGGAAGGGAGGGAGGGAAGAAAGAAAGAAAGAAAGAAAAATAGGTGCCCTGGCCAGGTTGTCAGTTGGTTGGACGTCATCCAGTAACACCAAAAGATTGAGGGTTTGATTCTCCGTCAAGGCAGAAACCTAGGTTGTGGATTTGATCCCCCGTAGGGGCCCGTTTGGGAGGCAACTGATCAATGTTTCTCACATAAATTTCTCTCTCTCCCCCCCCGCCCACCCCTTTCTCTCTTTCTCTCTCTCTCTCCCTTCTCCTCTCTCAAAAATAATCAATAAATATATCCTCAGGTGAGCATTAAAAAAGAAAAGGAAAATATGTGTTTTCAAAGAGAATTATTTTCACTCTGTTACTTCCAAAGTTCTCTGCACGATACAGTCCAAATGAACTATGAGTTCAAGGCATCTGAGTTGCTGCAGGAGCCTGATTGTGGCTCCCAACACCTCGGGCCTTAGGAGAAGGAGCCCCGCAGAAGACCAAGAGATGAAGCAACCAGGCCGCGCCTGCCTCCACGTCTTCTTGACCTGGCTGTCACTCAGAACTTTCTGTCAAGGGATAATGTTCTTTAAAGCGGCTTCAGCTCCTATGTCTACCACAACATCAAATACTCTATAAATACACAGGCCCAGGCAAGTGCCTGCCTCTGTGGGGAGACTTTAGAGCAGGGAAGCATGGGCTTTTGCTTGCTGAAGCCCCAGCTTTGATACTTTCTGTCTGTGTTTCAGCCCCCAAATCAATAACATTTCCAGAGCGTGGAACTAATTAAGAGGAAGATGTAGGAGTCAGACAGTTGGAAATCAAAATATCACCTTAGGTACTGACAAAGCCTAGTTCAGAGGATGTAGGTTTGCAGTAGAACTGGGCAGACTGACCCACACACTCACAGGCGGAGAAACACGAAGGAAGATGCTCATCTTCCCAAGTCACCAACCAGCTGGTTGGCACTGCCTGCCGTGCGGTGGTGCGGAAGGCGAAACGGCCTGAGGCAGGAATACACACAGACTCCTGGCAGTGGCCAAGGCCCTGACCATCTGGTCCGAGGCATGAAGGAGCAGGATTGGAAGACTGGGGACAAGGAACTCAGACACGTGGAAGGACATAGCGAGTAGGCACTGAGGGTGAGGACTTTGGTATCATGGGTTTATGGCTGCCAGCAGCATCCACCACAGAAATGCTGAACAAAGCAGACAAAAGTTCTCAGCAGTTGATGGTAGCCAGCCTCTGTCAACCCTGGAACAGGCATGATGGGCTCATGAACAGACTGGCCGTCATGGCCGAAATAAAGGCTATGTATTGACCCAAATCATGGACTTCTACTTCCCATGGCCAGTCTAGCTATTACTGCCTTGGAATGTCCAACCTGTCAGCAGCATAGACTAACACTGCGGTCCTCTTATGGAACTTATGCCTTAAAAAGATCAGTTCAAAGGTCCCTCCCATCCTGGAAGAGCCGGTAGTACACCCCTTGGAAGGGATGGATACCAGGTACCGGATTTCTTTCCTGCTCGTAGAGCCACAGCCAGCACTGCCTTTGGGGGGCTTGATCCACAGATAGGAAACCCCACTCAACATTGCCTCTGACCGGGGATTCACTCTGGAGGGAAGAAGGTGTGGGAATGGGTGCATTACTCTGTTTCCGGTTTGAGTGGCGTGGTCAGAAAACAACTTGGGTTTTCCATTTTTCATTTGGCATTACCTGAGTAGTCACTGTGGAATTGCTACATTTTTCCTATTATATGCGCTGTTATGACCTGAACTGTATCACCTGCAAAATTCGTATGTTAAAATAACTCCTCCGAATGTGACTGCACGTGGAGATAGTGCCTTTAAAAAGGTAATTAAGGTAAATGAGGTCATCAGGGTGACCCTAATCCAGGGACTGGTGTCCTTATAAAAAGAGATCAGAACACAGACACGCACAGAGAAAAGGCCATGCGAAGACACAGAGGGCAGACGGCATCCACGAGCCCAGGAGAGAGACTTCAGGAAAAAATCAACCCTGCCAACACCTTGACCTGGGACTTCCAGCTTCCAGAACTGCGAGAAGAAAAATTCCTGTCATTTAAGCCACCCAGTCTGTGGTATTTGTTATGAGGGCCCGAACAAACTAACTCACACGCCAAGTTAATAATAACTAACATCTACACAGGCGTGCCTTGGAGGTCCTGTCGGTTTGGTTCCACATCACCACAACAAAGCAAGAATCGCCATAAAGTCAGTCATAACCTTTTTGCTGGTGGAGGGTCTTGCCTTTAATTTGTAAAAAAATAAAACATCTGTGAAGCGCAATGAAACAAGGTACGCCTGCAGTGTTTAATCTTACCATTTCCACAGCTCTTTAAATTACATCTTTATTTGAATATATAACTCTATGAGGTGGTTGGTAGGGTGTTATAATCTTTAGTTAGGAAATTGAGGACATGGGAAACCCTAAGATCCCATAGTAAGTGACAAAATTAGTTCTTAAACCCAAGTATTTGGACTCCAACTCCTATCAAGTGGAACCTTCTCTGTTTAAAAATTATCAGTGGCAAACGTCTTTACAAGGATGGCATACAAAGTCCCTCTCATTCTGAAGTACCCTAGCTTTCCTTCCCATCCACTCTCACTCACCCTCTTCAGCCCATGCTTTATCAATACGGAATCACTCCCTACTCTTCATGGGTAAAATGCACCTTGCTTTCTCATGCTCTTTGTGAACTGTTTCTCCAGCTGAGATGCTTTTGCTCCTTTCAAATTACTGCACATGCTTTAAAACCAGCTTAAATGCCACCTTCTCTGTGAACTCTACCATGACTTTCTCTCCTCTGTGCCCCATATTTTGAATAGGTTTCATTTCTACAATTGCACTTACCTCACGAGATTGTAAGCAAATTAGCAGAGTGAAACAGCTGGGGTTTTGGAGCCAGGCAGACACAGGGTAAAATCCTAATGGCCACACTTCATTCAATCAAATAGCTTTTACTGAGTACAAATTATGTGAAATCCACTGAGCCATATTCCAGGAATACAAAGATGACAAAGCCATGCTCACTCTGAAAGAAATTCAATCCTAATGCAATCTAGCTGAGGATTCAGACAAATAGTAAATTAAAATTTAGAGAGACAAGTACACCGCTAGAGATGTGCAGGGAGCATTAGGCAAGGCACTGACCCTTCTCTAGGTCAAAGAAGACATTTTTTAAAGAGATTTTATTTATTTATTTTTAGAGAGGGGGGAAGGGAAGGACAAAGAGAGGGAGACAAACACTGATGTGAGAGAGAAAGATCCATCAGTTGCCTCTTGCACACACCCCTACTGGAGACTGGCCCTCAACCCAGGCATGTGGACTGACCGGGAATCCTACCAGCGACCTTTCACTTTGCAGGATGACACCCAACAAACTGAGCCACGCCGGTCAGGGGAAGAAGGCTTTTTGGACAAACAGGAGTTAGATGAAGGCAGAGGAATTAAATGTACAAAGGAGAGTGAGAGAATGACACAGTAACTCTCTAAGCCTTGGTCTCCTCCTCTGCAAATGGGGAGATGCACACCTACCTGTAGGGCCGGTGGTCAGGTTACCTGTGCATTACGTGTGAGTCATCTAGTAAAGTGCTTGACACTGAGTAAGTGCTCAAAACCTTAAGGCTATGATTATTATGATGGGATTGTTTCTGCTTCTATCTCTCCTACTTGACCATGGGGTTCCTCCAGGGCCAGGAACAGTATCACTCACCTTTGTATCATTAACCTCCAACATTGTGCCTGGCACATGTAAGCGCTCAATACATACTTGTTGGATAAGCTTATGCATGCATAAAAAACTCAGCATGCATTTCAGAATCTTGTCTACTCTAAGACAAAAGTAAGAAGATTAAGAAAGGAACCAGCCCTGGCTGGTGTGGCTCAGTGGATTGAGTGCTAGCCTGTGAACCGAAGGGTCTCCAGTTTGATTCCCAGTCAGGGCACATACATGCCTGGGTTGCAGGCCAGATTCCCAGTTGGGGGCGTGTGAGACACATTGATGTTTCTCTCTCTTTCTCTCTCCCCTCCTCTCTCTCTAAAAGTAAATAAATCAAATTTTAAGATAAAATTAAGAAAGAAAACGAACCCAAAAAAGTGATAGCAACCCTAAGATATTCTTCACATTTTTCAAAATTTTCCCTTTTAAAATTAATAGAACACAGGGGCGTCCTTCCGGGATTTATCAGAAATTACCAGACCTGCTACCTTAAAAGAAGTTAAGAGAGCAACAGATCTAGGATGGATTGGTTTGGATGTGAAAAAAGGAGGAATCAGTGCAGGTCAGACCACGTATAAAGCCCAATCCGCTGACCTGTTTCCCTTCAACAATTATCAATACGTCAATACAGAGGATTTAAAGATGTAATTAACTGAGAAGTTGCTCAGTTATAGAAGGCTGGAAAACCACTGTCTCAGGAATTCCCTCTTTTTCCCCTTGGCAAATTTTAAGGGAGGATCCTGGGAACATGGTGAAAAGGTTGTTTTAATAAAGTTTATAAATACCATGTGTATAAATAGAAGCTTCTAGGTCTTTATTACAACTGTTCTTTTTAGTACCAAAAAAGGATTATTAGATAAATAGACATTAGTCTTCAAGGCCAGATTCTTTTGAAACAATCCCAAGCTATTAACTATGAAAGTAATTAAATTGTAATTGAAGCACAGTTTAAACAGCCTAACAAATCTGTGTCCAGTCATGCATTCCTAGAGGAGATGCTGTACTTCTAGATTAATTTTAAAGATACTCTAGCTGTATGTGTATCTTGAATTTATGCTCCAAATTACCAAATCCAGATTCTACTCACCACTATACAATCTATTTTCTCGTGTATAGGCACATTCTGCCAAGCACGTGGTCTATAGCTCACAACTGACAACACTTACCAGCTGTTAAATTTACACATCGCTGTAATTTAAATGCGTAATTGCTCTCAGTGGACTCAGTATACAGCTCATAAACCCTTTCCTAATGGTTCCCAAACCTCTTTACCTATGTTAGGTCATAGTGTCCCTTGGTAGAAAATGAAATATCAGAATAATCTTACACTTTTATAATGTTTATAATTATTTATTAGAAAAAAACCCACCTGAGTGTTTTTTCTGAGTTAGTTTTGGAGAGAAGTAAAAAGATGTTCACTGCCAGGTGTCCTGCTAGTCCCTTAACAGCCTTTTTGAAACTGGAACACGGGTGAGAGAATATAAATTTACGGAGAGTCCAGGCTGACCAGGAAGGATCGAGGAAATTTAAATACTTTGTGCGCAATGACTATGTCATTACCCACGCTTCCGGTGTCAGTGGCATGGAAGGCAAAGAACACAGGCGGTGGAAGTGTGGCAGTCCGCTGAAAGAGTCTGTGGAGGCTTCCCCCTTCTAGGGAGGTACTAGGCAGGGAGGAGTCTGTCCACCTTCCCCCTTACCTACTTAGTATACTGAATGTTGATTTTGAAAGAGCTCATCTCGTTCAGCTTCATTGTTTTATGGATGAGGACGCCAAGCCCCAGAAAGTTCAAGTGGTTTGCCCAGCTGGTGAGTGACAGAGGGCAGGCCCTTGCCTCCTTGGGCAGCACCTTGACCAGCTGACCACTCAGCCTCTCTTGTCCCCCAGTTTGTTGCCACCAACAGCAGCAAGAAAAGGGCAGAATATAAGTAGGTCTTTTTAAATCCTTGCACAAGATACAGAGAAGGATTTTTTCTCAACCAATGATACCCAGGCGCTTTCTGCTTTAAGCCAAACCACATATGAAAACAGAGATTTAAATTAGGCTACATTATTTACAGAGTGCTTCTTGACTTAATTTAACAGGATCCACTACTGGATTCCCTTAAATATATAGCTCCCTTACTGAATTTTATTTTACTTTTTTAAAGATTTTATTTATTTCTTTTTAGAGAGAGAGGAAAGGAGGGAGAAATTGAGGGAGAGAAACATTGATCGGTAGCCTCTTATACACCCCCAACTGGGGACTTGGCCCACAACCCAGGCGTGTGCCATGACTGGGAATGGAACTGGCAACTTTTGGTTTGCAGGCCGGCACTCAATCCACTGAGCTACACCAGCCAGGGCCCCCCTACTGAATTTTAAAGTTGGCTTGTGCTAGCCTCAAGAACATATCTATTATGTAAATTAAGGTATTTATGCATTCAACTGATTAGCAAGTGTGTATAAAGTACTTAACATTGTGCCAGGTGTTCTACGATTTTTTAAAAATAGTAAATATGATATAAGCCTTGTTCCCTACCGACAAGGAGCTAGCCTCTTAGTTGTGGGCATGGGACGAATACAGGATACAATGAAGCGTTAAATGTACAGTATGGAAAATTTGTAGGATATGGATAATAAAGAAAAAAATCAAGTGAAAACTTTGTAAGACTTAAACACTTCCTTATGAAGCTTTTCGTATGTGTGTGCAGTTTGGAATTATTTTTATTTAAAATGATTAAAATAAAAATATTTAACATTTAAAATAACAAACTGGCATCTAGAAAACCTGAGTGTACACAGTATAAATGAGGTTCTCTGTATCTATGGCTATACTGTAACAACCGGATAATCACTAACCCAAGTCTCTGTTCTCTCTTAAACAGCTATTCTGATTTGCCCTCGCAGGTAGACTTTCTCTTCAATTTTATTTTTTCTTCTTTAAGATAATTTCTTTTTAAGGTGAATGTGTTAATCTTATTTGTATGACTTTCTGTTTATTCTTGGGCTAGCAAATGGAAACAGGTTGAAAGCAATACAAATGAGAAACTTGTCATTTACTCCTTTAAAAATACTAGTTATTTGGCAGGTTTGCAAGGGTTTTAATGCCCTCTAGTGGCCAATCATAGTAGTATTGTCTGCCTGCATTTGCTATCCTCCGAAACTTTGACAAAAACAATGAAAAAGACTGTAATTCAAAACTACTTTTCAATGTTTTCTTTAAATAATAGGGGCCACATAGTGCGGTGGCTAACACAGAATCTCTGGAACTAGACTGCCTCAATCCAAACGCCAGCTTTGCCTCTTACTGGCTGCTTGAGGGTGGACAAGTGCCGATTAATCCTTCCATGTCTCAGCTCCCTGTCTGTAAAATGGGAATAAAATAGTGTCCTCTTCATGACATTATTAGGAGGATAACAATCTGTTATTACAGAGCACTTAGAATAGTGTCATTCACATAGTAAGTGTAATATAAATGTTTGTTACATTATAACATGACTGTGCTGGCAAGGACGTGGAGAAAGGAGAACGTTTTTGCACTGTGGTAGGAATGCAGACAGTGCAGCCACTGTGGAAAGCAGTATGGAGATACCTCAAAAAAATTAAAAATGTGAATAACAATATAAAAAAATTGGAATTAAAAAAAATTAAAAATGGATCTGTCTCTTGACCCAACAATCCCACTTCTGGGAATATATCCAAAGGAACTCTCCCCAAAACACATGAATTCAAAAGAACGTAAGTACCACTATGTTCATTGCAGCATTATTTACAATCGCCAAGATATGGAAGCAGCCCAGGTGTCCATCTGTAGATGAGTGGATAAAACAACTATGGGACATTTACACAAGAGAATACTACTCAGTCGTTAAAAACGAAGAAAGTTTTACCCTTTGTGACAGTATGGATGGACTTGGAGAACATTATGCTAAGTGAAATAAGTCAGAGAAAGACAAATACCATATGATTTCACTCATATGTGTATGTGGAATCTAATTAACAAACTGAACTAATAAGCAAAATAGAAACAGACTCACAGATGGAGAGCAGGATGACAGCAAGTGGTAGGAGGGAGGTTAGGAGGTGGAGGGATTGAGCAAGAAGGAAAAAGGACTCATGGACATGGACAACAGTGTGGTGATTGCGGGGGTGAGGACGGTATAAGGGGACTAAGTGGTAATAGAAAAGAATACAATAATAAAAAAATTAAAAGAAAAAATGTCTAGAATTCCAAAAAATAAAATGAAATAAATAATAAAATAAGATAAATTATAATAAATCACTATAAGATATTCTTCTTTACTTTTTTTATATTTCTGCAAAAATGGGAAAATTATTTACCTTCTCTGGGTGTAAGTTTATTTAATAGTAAATAATTACACATCAGGAGATTTTAAAAATAGACTATTTATTTATTTATTTATTTATTTAAGACTTTCCTTTTAGCCTTTACTGGTGTGGCTCAGTTGGCTGGGCATCTTCCTGCAAAGTGAGAGGTTCCATCCCAGGTCAGGGCCCATGCCTGGGTTGTGGGTTCCATCCCTGGTCCAGCTGTGTGCCAGAGGCAACCAATTGATATTTCTCTCACACATATATGTTTCTTTCCTTCTCCTTCTCCTTCCCTTCCCCTCTCTCTAGAAAAAGGGAAAAAGAGAACTTTTAAGTTCACAGCAAATTGACAGGAAGGCAGAGGGATTTCCCGAACACCTCCTGCCCCTGCACACGAATAGCCTCCCCCATCACCAACATTCCCCACCAGCTAGAACATTTTTTCAACTGATGAGTTCTTGAGACACCATTATTACCTGAAATCCATAGTTTATACATGGATCGCTTTTGCCGATTTACACTCTGTCAGTTTGGACAAATGTGTGATGACATGTGTCCACTATTACAGCATCACACAGAGTATTTTCACGGCCCTAAAAGTCCCCTGTGCTCCACCTGTTCATCTCCTCGCTCCCACAACCCCTGGCAACCACTGATCTTTTGATCGCCTCCACAGTTTTGCCCTTTCCAGAATGTCGTAGAGTTGGAATTGTATAGTATATAGTATTTTAAGACTGGCTTCTTTCATTTACTAATAGGCGCTTAAGGTTCTTCCATATCTTTGATGGCTAGGTAGCTCATTTCTTTTCGGCACCAAATAATATTTCAAATAATGATATGAGATATTTTATATTTCATATAATATTATGAGATATTTTATAATATTTCATAAACCACAGTTTATTCATTCCCCTATTGAATGATATTATGGTTGCTTCTAAGTTTTGTCAATTATAAATAAAGCTGCTATAAACACCTGTGTGCATGTGTTTGTGTGGACATAGTTTTAACTCCTTTGGGTAAATACCAAGGACTGCGATAGTTGGCTCATATAAGAGCATGTTTAGTCTTATAAGAAACCTTCAACTGTCTTCCAAAGTGGCTGTACCATTTTATATCCTCACCAGCAGCAAATGAGAGTTCCTGTTGTTCTACATCCTTGTCAGCATTTGGGATTGTCAATGGTCTGGGTTTTCGTCATTCTAACAGTGTGTGTTATTTCATTGTTGTTTTAATTTGCATTTCCCTGATAAAATATGATGTGGAGCATCTTTCCTTTTTTTTAAGCACTTTATTATTTTTTTAAAATATTTATTTATTTTGAGAGATGGGGAGGGAGGAAGACAGGGAGAGAAAGATCGATGTGGGAAAGATACTTGGTTGCCTCTCACACACCCCCAACTGGCGACCTGGCCCGTGACCCAGGCATGTGTACTGACTGGGAATTGAACCAGCAGCTTTACAGTTCACAGGCTGGCGCTCAGTCCACTGAGCCACACCAGCCAGGGTGCATCTTTTCATCTGTATATCTCCTTCAGTCAGGTGTTACTTTATTTTTTAGAACAGTTTCAATTTACAGAAAAATTGAGATGGTACATAGAATTCCCAGATAGCCCACACCCACTTTCTCCTATTATTACCATCTTACATTAGTATGGTACATTTGTTACAGTCTATGAACAAATATTGATCTGTTATTATGAACTAAAGTTCATTGTTTATTGTGATTTCCCTAGTTTTTACCTAATGTCCTTCCGCTATTCCAGAACCTCTTCCAGGACACCACATTATACTTAGTGTTCACGTCTCCCAGGCTCCCCTTGACTGGCGGTTTCTCAGACTTGCCTTCTTTTGGATGAGACCTTGACAGTTTTGAGGAATACTGATCAAGTATTTTGTAGAATGTCCTTCAGTTGGAATCTGATGTTTTCCACCTGATTAGATTGGGGTTACGGGTTTGGGAGAGGAAGATTCCAGAGGTAAAGTGCCATTTTGATCCTATATTATCATCATTTATGATGGTTGATGTTGACCTTAGTGACCTGGCTGATGTAGTTTTTGTCAGATTTCTTCAGTGTAAGGTCATTCTACTTTCCCCCTTTCCGTAATATTTGGAGGGAAGTCACTAGGTACAGCCACGCTTGGAGAGTAGGGATTTATGCTTCCTCTCTTCGAGTCATAGCATCTATGTAAATTATTTGCAGTTCTCCTGTATGGACCACTTGTCTCTTCTTCTATATAATTTATTCAATCATTCATTTAAATAAGTATTGACTCATAGATATTTATTTTTATGCTTTGGACCATTATCAAATATTACTTTTATTTTTATTATTTTTGTCCAAATTGTTCCACCTTTTCCTTTGTCATATACCCATCAATATAATTTTTAATCACATTTGTACAAGATGATCCAGGCTCATCTTATATATTTTCCACCCCAGTCCTAGAATCAGCCATTTCTCCAAAAAGCCCTAGTTCCTTTTATTGAACCATGATATTAGACACCAAATCTGGGTACTAGGTGTGTTCATGCTAGGGGTGACATTTCTTTTAGGACCTCTGAGTAACAGAAATATCCAGAAATATATGGCTGTATACAACCAGAGATATGTAGGTGTATACAAATTGGTATATATATACATCATCTATAAATATTTCTCCATGTAACAATATATCTATGTAAAGTGAAACAAGAGTTCTTACCAATGTCTCCAGCTCAAATTCATGACATCATGGATCAGTCTAGCCTCCTCCCCTTCCTTTTCTGTAAACCCTCGCTCTAACAGTGAGGTGCTCAGCTCCCACCATCCGCCGTCCACGTGCTCAGTTGTTCAGTTCCAGGATACATGGAGAGCAGTATCATAACTGACAAGCCAAACCTCCAAGAGACAAGTTTATAAACTAGAGTTCTTCTATGCAATTTCTTTTGTCTTTAGTCAGTCTTACAGATTCCGCTCACTTCCAGTTTTGCTTAAGATCAACACCTTTTCCCCTTACATCCTTCAGGGAGGTTGTTTCATACATTTTTAATACAGTTAGATATTTCCATCGTGGTCTGCTTTTCCTTCCTGGAATTCTCTGGCCTCTGAAATGATTTTATTTTAATTTTCATATACTAAGGTTCACTCTCTGTGTTGTACAGTTCTACAGGTTTTGATAAAGGCATGATGCCATGTATCTTTAAAGTATTATACAGAATAGTTTCACCTCTTCAAATGGCAACTGTACTTCACCTTCCCATGCCTCCACGCCTCCACCCTGGCAACCACTGTTTTTATTGTCTCTATAGTTTTGCCTTTTCCCAAATGTCATATAACTGAAGTCACACAGCATGTAACCATTTCAGATTGGCTTACTTCACTTAGGAATATGCATGTAAGATTCCTCCATGTCTTTTCATGGTTTGGTAGCTCATTTCTCTTTACCTATGAATAATATCCATTTGATGGATGTACAATACGTCCAGTCAGGCAGTGCTTTAATAACAGAACACGCAGAGGCAGAGAAGAAGTCATCCTTACCCGAGAAAAGTTTACTGTTGTTGGAGTTGGTAGCACAAAAATAAATTACAGCATGATAACAACTATATTGCATGTATAATCAAAGTGCTGTGGGCACCCATCGAAGAACATGAGTGTCTATGTGGGAATGTGATGAAGTATAGGTGCGGAGGAAAGCTGGCATTTGTCTTGGGCGTTGAAAAAAAAGTAGGCTTTTGAGGGTAAGAAACAAGAAGGAAGATGATAGATAAAAATGAACCTGCCAACAAGAATTGCAAGAAGGTGAGGGATACTGTCTCTGTCCTGGATAATGGGTATATGTTTCTAATCTGTATACCTAACCTTGGCATTGGACTTGCAGGTCAGGAGGAAGAGGTTTTGTGGTGCCCCTTCACGCGGATAACAACAACGACAATGGCTCTCACTCACTCGGCACCTGCTACCATGTGCCAGGCGGTGCTATGCACTTACACCTGCTTCACCCTCACAGAAATGGACTTGTGTGTGAGACACATATGTGCAAAGATATGAAAGGATTCCATCATTCTTCCTGTTGGAAGCTGATACTACTGATGGTGACTGCTATTTAAGTGTGTGGGGGTGACCGAAGGGACATTGTCTTGCATGTGTAAAGAAAGAATGCGCTTTAAGGTCTAGCAGCAGCTGCCGCTTTCAGCCCTTCCTCACCCCAGCTCATCTTCTCCAGGCCCAAAGGCTTTTTTTTTAAGCCATCTCATTACCAGTCTCTGCATCCATGGGCATGGCCACCTCCTCTGTTTTATCCAGGGATCAGGCCTCAAGAGCACCTCCTTTTCTTCTTCACCTCTCAGACTCTGTTTACCTAAATAATTCCAGAAACTTGGATCGGAATTGGAGGACACCAAGCTTTGTTTTTATGGAAGTTGCAAAATGAGGTCAAGTTTGTCCTGACTCATTTTCCTAAATAAAATCAAAGCAAATCTGTTGATCTGTATTTAGGCTGCCTGCTTCCTACTCCAAGAGTGTGGAACTGAACTCTTCTCCCTCGTGTTGGCTATAATATTTGCAAAGGCCTTATGATTAAGCCAATACTCCAGGGAGGCCAAAGGGACAGCTCTGTTCTGGGATAGAGTTCTCTACGGCAAAAGGCTGTAGAAACGCGGGAACTGGAAGAGTAAGAGTGTCTCAGTTCTCTCTTTGATCACCGTGACTTTTGGCACTGGCGGACGGCATGCCAATTTGTACCAAAAATCCAATGACCAGCCACAGATAGCCTTTGACGGAGACTTGGCAACCCTGTCGATGCTGCAGATCTTTTCGTGTTTCAGCCAATACGATCCGCCGTGGGATGCGTACTGAGAGACACACCACATAGCTAAAAATAAAGCGGTGGTTAATTCCACACCCACTACTAGATGACAAAAAAGGAACCTACCAAGTGACTCATAATTATTATTTCCAACATTTCAAATTCTGGTAATTGAGTTTCCTGTATTCATTTCCTAAGATGTAAATGTTTCCCAAAACTAATCAAATTTCTTGTAGAACAAAATTTCAAGATCTAAAGAATTATGGGTAGTCACAGTTGCACAAACATAACATATGCCCTTGTCTGCATTTGGTTAGGTAGCGTCTAGATTATGGTCCTTGTAATTTTATCAGTATTGTAATCACACCTTTCCCTTTAGTTAAAAAGTTATCTTAGTCAAGTTACAGTAGAGGTAGTTGTGTATACAACCAGTTCTGCCACTGGACTGAAGCATCCTGAGGGTAGGTGGGCATTTCAAGTGTCCTTATACCCCCCACGCAGCAGAGGCTTCCAGTCATCCTCCAGCAGCCATGGTACCTCGCCCCCCAGTTTTAGGTGGGTTACGCAGCCACTCAGAATAAAGTCCACATTTCCTCAGCCTGCCTTACGGATAGGGGCGGCTCAGGAACTAATTTCAGACAAATGATATACAAGCATAAACACTATACAGCAGCCTGCAGGGAGCTTCCTTAATTTAGCTTTCTTCTCTGTTCCTTCCTTCTTCCTGCTGGCTGGTTGGTAGATCTGATGACTAGAGGTGAGCAGCTATGAAGTGGTCTTAGAAGAGAGGCCAGGCCTGGCAGAGCCACTTCATGGGGCAAAACCACTCTAGTGCTGGCCTGCCTCACCCTGGACTTTTATGTGGGATAAACTTCTGTCTTGTTCAAGATACTGTCACTTGCAACTGAACATAATTCTAACCGATAAATACTAAAATCTTTTTGGAGCAGAATATAGAATAATGAAAATTTATTGAATAAATATTGCAAATATTGCAGTATTTTTTGCAATTAATATTGCAGTATTGGGGTATACATTATTTTTGTTGGCTTAGAAGTTCATGGCAGAAACAGGAAAACAATGAGGTTATCCCAAGGTCAGCAGAAAATGAGGTCAAGGAGCTCAGGCAACCCGGAGACTAGCAATTGCCAGATAAATAAGGAAGAAAGAGTCAAAGCTAAGGCTCAGTGAAAGAAGACGTGACTTAGGCTGGGGCACTTGGAGGTGAGAGGATTTTAGGAACATCTACCTCTGGCCTGGAGGACAATGAGCAAATAGGTCAGGGTCTATGGCAGAGGTTCTCAGCTGGGGGCAGTTTTGCTCCTCGGGGACATTGGCCATGATTGGAGACATTTTTGGCTGTTACAACCGGTTGGGGGAGGGTGATGCTGTGGGCATCTAGTGTGTAGAGGCCATGGATGCTGCTGATAATCCCACCATGCACAGGACAGCCCCTATAACAAAGAATTATCTGGCCCCAAATGTCCCCAGTGTTGGAAGAAACCCTAGTTGAGCTGACTATAGTTGCTCAGGTTGGACCCCAAACTTCAGTTACTCCTGGAATTCAGGCCAGAGGTAATATGGATCATTTAGCCAACCTGGGTAACAGCTCGGGAACAGACAATCCAGACTTTCGTGGTCAGCATCATTAAGCAGACTTTGTGACTAAGCTGAGTACCTACAAAGTGCTCCCAGAATAGTAAATAGCTTATACCTCAAAGTTCCTCCCACAACACAAAGATAATTGCGTCCTACCTAAGGCTGAAACTGTGACACGTTCACAAGCCATTTAGGAGAGTGTGGTATATAAACAGATGTATATCGAGGTCCTAATGTCTCAGATAGAGAAGCCCCTCCCACTCCAAAACTGGGGAGAGGAATGAAATTCACAAGCAGTTTCTCCTTTTGATGTACGTCATCTGCGTACTAAGTGTGCGGAATCATCCCCACATCCCCAAGGCCAGGGCTTGTGTGCAGCAGGTCCACGCCAGGGGGCCTGACAGGAAAGATCTATTCTTGATTCTACAGTTGACTTGCTGTTTGAACTGGAGTAACCTTCCGACTTTCCCAGGTGCCAGCTTTCCGTACAGTGTGGTCAGAAGTATCATCAGCTGGAGAGGAGGCCTGAGGGCAAGAGAGGAAGGGCGAGTTATTGAGCTGCTGGGGCTGCTAGGCACTGCGTGCATCCGTCAGCTCACTCACACCTCAGACCATCTCTGTTGGCTCCAGGATGACGGTACTGTGGAAATGAAGTCCTATTTATAGTCCTGCATCTAAGTAACACATATACATGTGTTTCTCACAGTAATTGTATCATAATAATTACTTTTGTTTCTCAAAAAGCATTTTTGCCCAATTGCATTAAATATTACTTGAACACTTATTATACACAAAGCCCTGTGCTTGGTATTTATCCTGAGGTTCCTGCCCACAAAAGGCTTTCCTTCCAGTGGGGAAGCGTACATTCACACAGACAAACTACAGTGCAAGGTGGTACGTGACTATTTCTATGGACTAAAGTTTTAAATTGGGTTAATAAACTAATTTCAAGGATGAGTCACCAACTGGCAGGTATCTCAGATTCCTAGGGAGATGAAGGGTGTGTGGGAGAGACACCAAGACCCTAGAGAAAAGGGCGGAAAGAGAAGAGGAAAGACTCTGAAGACAAACTTCCCCTGCCTCATAATTTTGTCTAATGGCAGCTCCGCCTATAATGTTGAAACTGGGGTTTGTCAATAAGTCTTTACTGTTGTATGTCCAGTATTCTGCCTTAATGAGACATGTTCCCGAGTGTACCAGGCATTACACTAGCACTTACTAACAGATAAGCAGAAGTGTCACCAAAGTTTTCAGGAAATTGTGGAAGAAAATCTTAACATTGGGAAAAGTATATCCATTGACTTCTTTCCTGTGATTGAAAAAGATGGGTTCTCTTTAATTTCAGCTCTTGACGGGAAGTGGTCTGAGAAGCCTAGCGCTGGTGCCAGCCTCAGCACCCGTGTGGAAGTCAGATCGCGGTGCTCTCCGGGCTCTGGTTCGCTAAAGGGTGTGGTAAGGGCACTAGCGCAGAGAAGAGCGGAATGTAAGGAAGCCGCCCCTGCTCAAAAATACACCCCCCCCCCATTAAATCCTACCAGGAAAGTCAACAATTCAGTCTCTTAAAAGAAATTCAGATATAATTCATGTATCATAATATTCACCGCTAAAAAATGTACAATTCAGCGGCTTTTTAGCATATTTACAAGGTTGCACAACCATTGCTAGTTTTATCACCCCAAAAGGAAACCCTGAACCATTAGCAGTCCCTTTACCTTTCCCTTCCCCCAGCCCCTAATCTACTTTAACCAACTATGGGGTTGCTTATTTCTGGACATTTAATTTAAATGGAATCGTACAATATGTGGCCTTCTGTGACTGGCATCTTCCAGTTAGCATTATGTTTTAAGGTTCATCCACGTTGTGGCATTTATCAGTACTTCATTACTTTTTCATGGCCAAATAATATCCTGATGTGTGGACGTACCAAATTTTTAAATCTACTTATCAGGTGACAGGTATTTGAGTTGCTTCCATTTTATGGACCTCGAGAGCTCGTTTGGAGGTTCTAGCAGGGGAGCACAGCTACTCCTACACCCTTGACCAAAGGCCAATCCTCTCCTCTAGTTGGGAAGGTCGTTGTCCTCTTCGTCCTCTTGGACTGGTCACACAGCCTTGGGAGGGACACAAGGGGATCGGTGAGGGAGGAAGGGGACACCCGCCTAGCCAGCCAGATCAGCTGAATCCCCCCTGGCGATCAATGGGGTGGCGGGTGTCGCAGCCAGATCGCCCTCACACCCCGAGCGCTTCCACTTTATGGTTGCTGTGAATAACGCTGCTGTGAACATTGTGTCCAAATTTGGGCGTGGACACAGTTTTTCAGTTCTCTTGGTTATACACCCAGGAATAGAATTGCTTGGTTATTAAAAAAAAAAAAAAAAAAAAAAAAAAAAAAAAAAAAAAAAAGGTTGCTCTTAAGGCCAAGCCTCAAGGGAAGCTTTCTTTTTTAAAACAGACTTTATATTTTTTTAGAGTAGTCTTAGATTCAAAGCAAAATTAATGATTTTTCACACAGTGATTTCTCTTTCCACCTCTTGTCCTCACACAGGCACAGCCTCCCTCCTTGTCAGCATGGGGGAGCTTTTAACTTGTCCCTGTCTCAATGTGAATTGCTTCCAGTAACAAATCGGATTACTTTCTCCTGGCACCTCGGAGAGGAATTTTATTTAGGAAGTGGGGGTTAGAGAAAGCATAATTTTAGAACTTAGGGCAATGTGGGGGAGGGCATTTACATTAGAACTCATCTTAACAGAAACTCCCCGCCCTAAGCTCTCACAGCTTTGCTGATAGACCAAGACTGATTTCCCCCCCGAAACTCCAAGCCAAAAATTCCTGAGCAGGGATGCTAGTTCACTTGACTGGGCTATGAAAAAGTCTGGCCAGAGCATAAAATATTCTGGTTGACCCAGTTTTGGTCACATATATAGAACGATACTCAACAAATTCAAAATAGTGGTTACTTCTGGGAACCAAGAGGGATAATATCCAAAAGGGAGTTTAGTATTGGTTTATGTTTTAATTTAAAATACTTTGAATATGGCCCTGACTGGTGTGGCTCAGTGGGTGGGTGTTGTCCCACAAATGGAAAGGTTGTCAGCTCCATTTCTGGTCAGGGCACATGCCTGGGTTGTGGGCCATGTCCCCAGTTGGGGGCGTGCAGGAGGCAACTGATCGGTGTTTCTCTCTCCCTCTCTTCTCCCTCCTTTCCCCTTTCTCTGATAGATAAATAAATAAATATCTTTAAAATAAAATACTTTGAATATGTGTATACTTTATATATACATATATAAATATGTATATATGTGTATATATATATATATTAGAGACAGAAACAGAGAGACAGAGAGAAATATTTTTAAAAATAGTATAAATGAGAAAAGGCTGGAAGCAATGATTTTGAATGGTAGAAATGTGGCTGATTATTTCCCTTTTTATTCTTTTATTGATTTTCAACTCACCCTCACTAAATAAAACATCATATAAAGACAGAATTCATCATAAAAATGGGAGAATTAAACTATTGCTAATAAGGCTTTTACTGAAATTAGCTGATGGAATTGTTTAACCACTATTTTCTGCAATGCCAAACTCACATTCTTACACTTTTAGTTTCTAGGCTTAGGATTTATCTTTTTTTCCTTTTTTTTAACCATTTTCCTTTTCACGTAGTGCTGATGTTCTGAAAATCTGTAGAAAGTTGTGAGTGTGACCTGGTGCCGTGTCTCTACTTTCCAGAGTCTCTTTAGATTCAGCACTGATTACATATTATCTCTAACCAGCAAAGTGATCCAGTTCTTTGAAAGAACAGAATTTTAATGTCTCTTTCTATTAATATCTTGCATTTTTAATATCCACAAAGTCTATGGCAAAACTTATTTGATCACAAGTCTTTGCTGGTTGCAGCAGAGGCTTGGCACCCCTTTTCAGAACTCGGAATTCTAGCAACCACATGGCTGATACTGTCTGAGTGGCAGAATTATCCAGGGCAAGGATTATGTCTGCTTTGTTTATTGTTACACATTTCCCGAGCTCCTAGCACAATAGTTAGGAAGCATAGAAAGTGTTCAGTAAGTGTTGAATAAATAAATGGATTTGAAGCATTTAAAAATTCTTACTTATATATTGCTTAATTTAAGATTTGGTTTACTTTATCTCCAGTTGAGAGCCTCTGATAACATACTTAATAAAGCAGCGTGAAAGGGGAGACTGGACTGATTAGACGTGGGTCTCAAGCCCCCTGGGGTAGTGGGGAGGAAGTATTAGATGGGGGTGGAAGAGAAAGGGGAGTGAGATCAGGGGGAAACGAAACCGGTAGTGTCTGCCTGGTAGCCCATGAATGCATCGTCAACTATTCGATCGCATTAGAAATTTCAGAAAAAAACCCAGCAACTTAAAATCATAAAGAAGGAGATAATGCTAGGTAATATGGCAAGGGGAAAAGGGGGCTGGAGGAATAGAAGGAAGACCAGCGTGAGTGAGGTGGGAGCGTGGAGAGGAAGACAGGGAGGGGGACCAGGCAGCAGAGCAAGCAGGTGCCAGCAGGCAGGGGTGCAAGCTGGGTTTCATTCTCAGTGTGGTAGAAGTGCCACGACCCATTTCTGTTTTTAAAAGATCACTCTGGCAGCCACGTGGAGAATGAACATGAAGAGTCGGCAAGAGTGGAAGTCTGGAAAACATTTAAGAGGTTATTTCAGTCATTTAGGCAAATGATGCTTATGGCTGGGACCTCGGTGATAGCAGGCAAGGGAGCGAGATGTGTTAGATTAACCAGACATTAAGTCACTATTTACACAGTTAATGTAATTGGGATTCACAGTACAAAAGAGACGAAAAGGCAACTAACTCGATGTGGTCTAGGAGGCGAGAGAGCTGTCTAGTAAGGGTTTTTTTTGAGCAAATGACATCAAGCTGGGACTGGAAGGATGAGTGAAGAGGGAGATGGACACAGGTGGGAAGGCTTTGAGGCTACGAAGAGCACAGCTCACTCCAGGAACCGAAAGAAGGCGGGTGTGGCTGGAGTAGGGCACGGGGAGCAGTTCTGTGAGATGAAGCTGGTGGGGCCAGCAGGAGGCAGATCTTAGAGGGGCTTCTCAGCCTTATATGACTTACAAAACTGTTGAGTGTCAGCCTAACATCATTAGGAAGCTGTAAAGGAATTTTAAGCCTTAGAGGAACATTACTTGTTCCCTCATTTAACATATATTTACCAAACATCATCTATGTGACCATTACCTACATAAAATTCATAGTTTAGAAAAAGTATTTTGATTGCAATATGGAAAGTGAGTAAGAGGCGGTAAGAGTGAGTGCAGAGGAATAGTGGGTGGGCTTCTGGAGTACACAGCAGGGGATGGTGGTGGTTTGAATCATGGAGGTGGCAGTGGGCATAGAGAGAGGTAGGTGGATGATGTAGAGATTGGCAGGTTCGGGGGAGCAGAGGTGTGGGAGGGGCTCAGAACTGGGCGCTGCACAATAGGCATTGGCAGATGGGGGTCAGCAAAGGGTTGGGACATTTTATTAGATTCCAAGGTACACCTACATAGTCCCCTGCTTCTTATCCTGTTAGTATCTTAGAGTGTACTTAGAGGACTGCGATAAAGCTTACAGAAAGATTAGCAGAAAACAGATGGCTTACTTAGGATACTTCTAAGTGAGCTTCTTTACAAAGGTTCACTTATAAAGATGTGCGCAGGGTGTAAGGGAACCACAAAGAGTAACCCCAGGTCCCAACTAGAGGCGATAAGGGGAGAGAGCCTTCACCAGACCCAGAAGGAGAAAGTCATACAATCTATGGTCAAGGGATTTGGACAGGGCAGAAGCCAAGGAAGTAGAAATTCTCCCTGACTCACTTTCCTCCCTCTCATCTGTCCACTGCCTGGGATCCCCCTTGGTCAGCCCCAACCAGAAGCCAGAGGGCCTGGAAAGGCTGCGGTGTGTTCAGGTCAGGTTCCAGGGCAGTGCAAGGTGAAAGACGGAGAGAGTGGACCTGGGGGGGCAAACAAAAGTCCTTTGATTGGAACTCAGCCAATCAAATGAATAATTCAAATTCTCACCCCTTAGCCTGCATTGAAAAAAGATTTTAAACATTGGGAATGGGAAACAGAAATGGAAGAAGTGAAATGTTTTCAACTGCTGGAGGAACTCCCTCCACCCAGCCTTACCTATTTATTACAGGATATTTAGTTGTAAGTTCTGGTGAAAATAACCTTTTGGGATCTGTAGCTTTTGCAAATCTTTTAGCAAGGTCTTCTAAAATACAGTCTGAGAAATAAAGAGTTTTATAGTGAAGTTCAAAGGAATTCATTTTGCATCCTGCCCAAGTCTGTGGGTTGTTTTCTGCAACCTGGGCAACCCTTGGAGTTTGAAGGTATCGGAACCAGGGAATCCTGGCTGGATAACAAAATTATTTTGCGGCATCATGAATCTGGGCTGCCCAGGCTTTCTGCCTTTGTTTTCCCTATTACCCAAGTTACCGCAAATTTGTTTTTCTAAGCACATTGTCTTTTTAAAATCTGTGACAAATCATGGAAAAGTCATCATTCTTGCTTAAACTTCAGCTGGTCAGCACATTTTCCATCTATGACCTAGTGAAAAAGGTAAGCCGCGTATCCTATTTCTTTGCCTTCTAGAATGTTATGATCCTGGAACGGGCTTCTAATGTTTGTCTTAATGGCTCTGGTTTCCACTGCAAGTTACCAATGATTATTTGTGGTCTGACAGTTCCCTTGGCATTACACCAAAAAACAGAAGCAAGAAAGCACATTCTCAGCCAGAGAGGTTTGACATCTAAGCCAGACATTAAGCTGTGAATCCAAACTTGCTTCTCTTCTGTACTCCCCTCTCCCTTGAGTAAGAATGCCTTCTGACAGGCTCTTTGGTTTCCCAGCTCCAGAGAGCTATTTGAGCCCAGCGATTCCCAAAAATGTCACAGGATTTTCAAGTCAGTATAAATGTTGACCTGTTTTCTTAAGTAGAATATTTGTTTCCAAGTTAAAAGAAATAAAGTATATATTTTTCTCTACTTAGAAATTTGGTTAGCAAATACTGCCTTGAGGCAGAACTGCAGCCTGAGATTAGTAATGTAGAACAGTCAACAGTAGGCTGGGAGATGCTTACAAAGAAAGTGGAAAGCTAACTCCTCTCTCCCTTACTCCTCCTCCTCCAGCCCAGTCTCCACTGCCCCTTCCCCACCTGGAACAGTCCTTTCCTTGAGAGAAAGACAAGAAGGAGAGGCAGGGGAGGGAAAGGCTGTATAAAGAACTTGGGGAAGCTTGGTTTCTGGACACTTTAAATATCAATGTTCAATAACAACAAAAACATTTTGATTAAAAGCCTTAGAAGCTAAAAGCAACTTAATTTTGCCTTTAGTTTTACAAATTAAAGCTGGGAGCAGAAAATTTTATTTAACAAAAAAAATTAATTTAAATAACCCAGCTCTAAAGTATAATTATGTAAGGGTGAGAGATGTTAGAGAAAGACAGGAGAATAAAGAGGTGAAGGAAGAAATAAAGAAATGACTTCAATGACTGTCAAATTCCTGAGAAGCTCAGATTTAATGTGTCCATTTAGTGTTAAAATATTAATAGCATTTTTGCATTGAAAATTTTAAATTTATAATTCCTTAAATATAGCTTACATTTTCCTTTAACAGTTAATTTTTAGTATTTTTGAATCAAATAATTTACAAATTTAAAACATTTTACTTACTTACTTTTAGAGAGAGGGGAAGGTAGGGAGAAAGAGAGGGAGAGAAACATCAATGTGTGGTTGCCTCCTTCACATCCCCAACTAGGGACTTGGCCTGCAACCCAGGCTTGTGCCCTGACCAGGAATCGAACTAGTGACACTTTAGTTCGCAGGCTGGTGCTCAATCCACTGAGCCACACCAGCCAGGACTCTTTCTTTTTTTAAGCAATAAAGGTGAGGGCAGAAAAAAATGATAATCAGAATAAAAATGGTTAAGACAGCTGTTTCATAGAATATAAACCAGGAAGTAAAGAGAACCCCAGGCAAAATAATAAATAATAAGAATGATCAGGGCACTGACATTAAAGAAATAAGTGGCCATTATAAATGAGACCTGACTAAGGAAAAACACTCAGTGATTTCAGCTGCAGAAATAATCCCATGATATATGGACAGATCTGCTGGATGATGAGTACCTGGGGAGGGTGGGGAGGTACATGCTATAAAACAGGCACCTGGACAGCCTGACATCTCTCCAGCTCTCCTACGTAAAGATATTATTCCAGGCATAACGAGGCCATGCTTGCTAATATCCTGGATTCATCTGGATCCTTCCAGAGAGTCTGGGATTTGGAATAAGGAAGCCAACCTGCACCGCCTCCCTTCCACACAATCCCAGGGCGCTTCCCAACACCCTGCACCTGCCTCAACCCCACCAGTGGCTGACCAAGTTAAAAACACAAGCTCCTGATGAAGCAGGGTCAAGAAATTATGCAAAATCTGAGTCTGTTTGCCTCAGAGAGGATCATGAGTTTTGGTTTGCCTCAAGCTTCCATTCCACCTGAACTGATTTTAATCCATGGTGTATTTGTTTAGGCATCCAGCCTAACCTCCCAGAATACGGCAGGGCTAAGGAAGGAGTCATAACTGTACTGTTCCAAGTGACGGCAGAGGACACAGGCCTGAAAAATTTGAGCCTATGCCCTTAGGAATGGCCTAAAACCAAAGTCGGAGTTTGGGCATTACTCACCAAAGCACTTGCTTTGTCATGGTACTGAAGACCACAGGCAGGAAAGGGTATATTTTCACTTCAGTAAAATTGAAGCTTACTTTCCTGCCTATTCTGTGGTTTGTTTTCCCAGTTATCTTTCTTTATTAGGCAATATTAATGGTGAGGCAGAAAGTACAAGTGTACAGATTCCAGCAGAGAGAGCACAGTGGTAGGCAGTTGAGAAGAGAGATGCTATAACTGTTAAGTCCCTTACTCCTTACCTCTCTCTCCCAAATACATCGTCTCCATTCCTCCAGAAAAATTAAGCTCCTATTTGCAGAAGCATCTAGGTTTCATACGTTGAGTCATTCTTGCCCACGGACCCATCAAGGTTTTAAAAATTGGTTTTAGGTGGGGGGGGTGCGGGGAGTGATGTGGGGAAAATGGAGACAACTGTACTTGAACAACAATAAAAAAATTAAAAATTAAAAAATAAAAAAAATGGCCTTAGGTGCTCCCCCGTTGAGAGCACCCCTCAATGTTACAATGACACTCTGAAAATTAACCCCACGGAGGTCCTGGTGAAAATCACCGGGCTGCCTTCTGCATCCACCCTTGCTGGGACTCAAGGCTTTTCCATCCTCACTCTGGCATTGCAGGAGACATCTACCCTGAGGCCCAGCTAAAAGCCAAGGTCCTGCTTTCCCACCTCACTCCTGCTATCCCATTTCTTAGGAGCTGGGCCCCTTCTGGGCATAGTTCTCATTACTCCCCCATCAATTTCAAATAGATTACCTTGGATGACACTACTCTGCTTAGAATTTCCAGGTATGAGATTCATGTTAAGACCAGTGAACCTGGTAAATACAGCCTTACCTTTTTTCTTTTTTCTTTTTTTACTGTAAAATAAGGTTCTTGATTAGAAGCAATGCTGTATGGTATACCATAATGGTGAATGAGGCATTAAGTAAGTATGTATGATATTTCTGGAAGATGATGATGGGCAAAAAAGATAGTTTATCCAGAATATATTTCTACTCCAGTGAGGACAAATTATTAAAATTACTATTCCTTAGTAATAGTAATAGAATGGGTTCAATGTAACCAACCTACCACCAGGTGGCAGTGTTTTCCCACTGAGTATTGTAAAGAATTGAGAACTCAAGATGGGTGGAATTGAGGGTTAAGGCCAGGCTGTTATTCAGCAGTGGTAGTAGCCAGATCAGCTTTGTTGAAAGGAACCGCATATTAAGTCCATGCATAATCTCCATCCCTGACACCATTAGTCTTTCCACGAGACTACTGTGCAGGTACTGAAGGTTTGGGGAAAGAATCTGAATCCCAAAATAGGTAATCGCGTTCACCTGATTATTCAAAGTATCTTCTACTGCAAAAGGTATTTGATGGGGATTCACAAGGGACACACATTTTCTCACTTTCTGGGGTCATTCCAAGATATTCATTCACATACATCCTCCCGAAAGCTCCAGCTGCCGATCCCTTGGTACTCTGTTCTTCCTTTAGAGTTCCTGAACGTGTGATGAAACCCTTGACTTCTGCACTCGAATTGATACAGATCTGCATTGAAGTTCACCTCTCTTTCTTGGCAAATGGACTGTGAGATGGACTGGTCAAAGTTATGCCCACTAGGAGGATTTCTATTCTTCACTGTCCGAAGCTGGACGGCCATAGCCCTTCAGTTTTGACTGGTAATACCATATCATGGACAGCCATCTGCAATCCAGGCTTGAATTTCTTTTTCCTTTGTCAGTTGGCCATAGGGAACTGTGTGGAGTGAGTGTGAAAGGTGTAGGCAGACTGTGAGAGACACTTGCTCACAAAACTTACTTGGGTCTTCAGGATTTTCTTAAACCTGATCTTATATATGCCATTTCCCCTTGACGATAGGATGCTTGACTCACCAAATTTATGATTTGGTGGCTCAGACAACCACCACTTAGGATAAGCAACTCACATAATATTGGGTGTCCTGTGGGCAGGTTGGGGTGGCTGGAGGCCCTGGTAAGATACCTGCCTTCCAGGGTTGGTGGAGAAACCTCACGGAGATTCAGAGAACAGACACTTTAGTGTGGTTTTTAGGAGTCCAGTGTTCAGAGGCTTGCCAAAATGACCTCTTCAGAGTGAAATACAAACTGCTGAATCTTTTACCCTCAGCATAAAAAAAGAAGGGCAGAGCCTGAAAGTCTCTTTGGGTTCTGGGGGCAGCCTATTCTACACAGGATAATTTCTCCTGCCATATACTGGGTGACACGCACACCTGTCAGGTCTAAGGGAGCTTGGAGCAGGAAAGGGCACTCCAGCAAGTCCAAAATGAGGTGCAATCAACCCTGCCACTTGGGTTACATGATCCAGAAGGCCCTATGGTATTGGAGGTGTCAGTGATGGCAAAAAGAAAAAAGGGGGAGTAAGGAGGGCCTATGGAGAACCCCAGGGGGAGAATTACAAGGCTGGCTTCTGAGATTTTGGAGAAAGATCGTAGCATTCATAGCAGAAAATTACATATCATTTGAAAAACAGTTCTTGGCAAGTTACAAAAAACAGTTCTTTGGCAAAGTTACCAAAGTTACTCTGGTAGAGGCAGAGTTCTTGACTATGAAACCTCAAGTGACCACTGTATCCAGAACTTGCCATTATAAGCTATGTTCGTCAATTCCAGCAAGTCAAGAAGTTGGATAGGCCCAGTAGTAATCTTCCACAAGATGGAAATTACATATCCAGGATCAACTTCAAGCAGGGCCAGAGGGCACAAGTAGGTTGTATGAGCAAATAGTTCAGGCCCTCATCTCACCCATCACAGACAGTTACACTAGTCTCCCTCTCGTGGCTTTCACTGTGCCTCATGAAGCGTTCCTATGACCTGTTAAAGTGAAAGGAAAAGCCCAAGATTGGTCTGTAGGTGGGTCAATTCATTAAGTATATACAGGCTACAAATGGATGACTGCATTATAGCCACATTCAGAGGTGGTCCTAGAAGACAGTGGAGAGGGAAATTCTTCTTAAAGGACAGAGTGAAGGACAGAGAACCTGGTCATCCGCTTTGGTGGAAAGAGAAGTGGCCTGAGTGAAGAGTACATCTAGATTCCTGGGTCATGGACAATGGCTTGGCTGTCTTGTTGGGTGCCCGGAATGAAATGGACAGGAGGACTGGAGATAAAGAAGTCTGGGTGGAGGAATGTGTATAGCAGTGTGGGAATAAGTATCAGGTTGGCCCAAATGTCCATTACATTTTTTCTATATGATGGCTCTAGTAACGCATAGTTGTCTTTAACTTCATTCAAAACAATTTTGTTAGATTGCATTGTGACAGTTATCATATCAGCATACAAGTAAAAACTTATTAAAATTGGTGAATTTTTGTGCAGCCATTTTAATATTGAAATGGAAGAAGATATGGAACATTTTTGGTGTATTATGCTTTATCATTTCAAGAAAGGTGAAAACACAACTGAAACACAATAAAAGATTTGTTCAATGTACGGAGAAGGTGCTGTGACTCATCAAATGTGTCAAAAGTGGTTTGTGAAGTTTCTTGGTACTATTGACATTTTTGCCAAATAATTCTTTGCTGTGTAGTGGTCTTACACATTGGAAGATACTTAGAAGCACCACTGGCCTCTGTGCACTAGAAGCCAATAACTGGAGACAGCTGACATACTCAAAATATCCAAGTCAATAAAGTTATTGGTGAAAATAAAAAATGTGTCCTTTATTTTACAGACAAAACAAAAAACCATAAGGACTTTTTGGTCAAAACACAGTGTGAAGATTTTTGTATCAGATGTTAACCCCCACCAGAAAGCATCACCAGGTACTAAACAACCAAGTAAACAAAATAGCTCAGCCAATTGACCTTGACCAGACTTCCGCAGAGCAGTCCTGGAGCTGGCATAATGAAGATGATCATGTGGCAGAGATGGAAGTCACCTGTGGGCCCAGCCGCATGGACTCACATTTAAAAAGACCAATATGGTTACTGATGCCTGTGAACATCTAACTTGTCAGCAAGAGACCAATGCTAAGCCTTCAACATAATATTATTTCTCTAGGAAATCACGAACATTGGGACTCTCTTCTTCTGAAAAGGCTACTGATTCCTTCTAAAAAGGATAATACCTATTCTAGTTATGAGTTTGTCTTTCCTGCCCACAGAGTCTCAGCCAGGACTACAGTCCAGTGCATATGAACTGCTCGATCCACGGGCACTGAATATCACCCACATGGCATAATACCTGATCAGGGGGCCTGCGTTAGAGCAAGGTGCAGGGATGGGCCTGTGAGCATGGGTTCCACTGGCCATACCACATGCCACACCATCCCGATGCAGCCAGGCTCAAAGAATGTCCAAATGACCTTCTAAAAACGGAACTGAGGTGCCAACTAAATCTGTCTGCTTGTTTGTCTATTTATTTATTTATTTATTTATTTAATATACCAAAAGTGCTAACAGTGACTATTTCTATAGGGTGATTTTCAGTTTCTTCTTTTTGCCTACCTGTATTTTCTATGGTTTCTGAATCTGTGTTAAATTAAAGGGGAAAAAAGTAAAGAAAACTCTTGTTTTTCATTACTTCAGAAAATAGTCCTCTGACTTCTGAGCTCTATTATCTTTGCCTTTTCTTTCTTAAACTCTCTACAATCTATGTGGCTCTTTGTCACCATTAAAAAAAAAACAACACCCCAAAACAAAAAAACTCTGGCATTTCCCTCGAACCACAGAGCCACTTCCCTGTAACCACTTGCTGAAGAAATCTGCATCACTGAGGCGCTTCTCCCCCAATGACCCTGGACCCTCTGGGCCTGTTGTCATTTTTCCATCAACGTTCTGAGAGCTTCTTACAAAATCTAGCAAAGAAATTTACCTTGGTACCTTCTGAGTTTTAGAAACTTGCTATGATTTATTTCAAGGCCCAGAAAGTCCCATTTCACAGTGAATCTTTATTAGTTATCTATTGCTGCATAATAACCCCCAAATTTGCATTTAAAGCAATATTTATTATCTCACACCATTCTGAAAGGTCAGAATCCAAAAACAGCTCAGTAGGGTGGGTCTGGCTTAGTGTCTCCCATGACATTGCTGACAAGGTGTCATCTGAAGCCTTGAATGGAGCTAAGGCTCTGCTTCCAAGGTGCTTACCCACATGGCTGTTGGCTCAATTCCTTATAGACTGGCCCTTCCCCCACAACATGGCAGCTGATTTCCCTCAGAATGAGTGATCTGAGAGAGAGTAACCTAGACAGAAGCTACAGTTGTAATGTCTTTTATGGCCTTGTCTTGGAATTGACACGCCAATTATGTCATACTCAGCTTGTTAGAAGCAATTCACGAAGTCTAGCCCACACTTAAGGGAAGGTAAGACTCTTGAAGGGGAGACTATCAAAGAATTTGTGAACATATTTTGAAACTATCACGGAGTCCAACTTTAGAAAGACTTCCAGATATAGCAAGATCATCCACCCCATTAGTTTCCCCTGAATCCTAAAGCTGTCTATCTCCAGAGAATAGCGCCAAATTGCAGAGTTCAGCCCAAACTGGGTCTTCAGAGCCCGGCATATCATCAATTATTATCCCATTGAGCTACGGAAGCCAACACTTACTCCTCCTGAGCACATGTGGATAAACCCTAGGGTGTCATTAGATTCTTAAAACTGTTTAAAGCACAGTTTCTTTTAGATTGCCAAGTATGCTGTTATTTTCCTCAACCGCCCAAAATATGTTGAGCTCTAAGGTCACAAAAATACCAAGAAAGTCCATAGACTATAGAAAGGAGTGGCTTTTTACTTAGAAAGAACAATTAATTTTATTCTAAGTTTATCCAAAGAAATAAATGAAAAGCCAAAGACAAAAAAGAAAGAAGGAAGGAAGGAAGGAAGGAAGGAAGGAAGGAAGGAAGGAAGGAAGAAAGAAAGAAAGAAAGAAAGAAAGAAAGAAAGAAAGAAAGAAAGAAAGAAAGAAAAAGAATTCACAGAAGTTTGATATAATGGTATCAAATGGTAGACTTGTAATCTATAGGCCTAAAAAGTATGGGAGAAAAAAATCAGGGCTCGATGATCAATAAAAGTTTCATGAACTAAATTTAACTTCTGTTCCCAGGCATACTGGGATACGGGAACTAGATTTCCACTTATACCAGAAACAACAACACAAAACAGACAAAATACCTTTGAAGCTTAAGAAACTACCTTAAGAAACTAGAAAAAAGAGCAAGTTAAGCCCAGAGTAAACAAAGGAAATAGTAAAGACAAAAATAAGTCAAATGGAAAATAATAAAAAAGTAATGAAACCAAAAGCTGATTCTTTGAGAAGATCAATAAATTGATAAATTAATACATTCTAGGGAAAACAAAATATGCAAATTACCAATATCAAGAACGAGAGTGGTGACATCACTAAAGATTCCACAGCTATTAAAAAGATAATAAGAGCCCTGACCCCTGTGGCTCAG